>NC_012876.2:30100928-30309953 GCF_000003195.3 Sorghum bicolor | reverse complement strand
AAGACTTTATGAGTTGATACTGAAAGTCCAGTGTATGTATGCTGGCAAGTTGGATGTACGCGAACCTTGTTGCGTGAATGTTAAGTAATCTGTTAGTGATGTTGTGCGTGGATGATGAGTTGTTGTGCCTTTGTTTATTGTGTGAATTTATTCCCTCAGTAAATTCAGTATGGCACGATTTTACACATTTTCTACCGGTTGATGGCAACTCCTAACGATTGCTTATCATTGGCATATGCAGATGGTGCAAACACGTGGCGGGGGTAGCAGCAATCCGGGCCTTGGAACAGGTACATCCGGAGGTGGGTCTCAACGGATTGAGGACAGAGCACCAACACCGCCACCACCACCGCCTCCCCCGTACACTGCGGATGTGTTTTTCGCGCAGTTTCTAGGAAGCCAACGCAACATGGAACAGATGCAGCGCAACATGGAAGAAGCTTTGCGCAACATAGCTGACAACACCCGTCGTGGAGATAATCAGGGTGGTCGGGAGGTCAACTAGTACAGTTCGTTCAAGGACTTCATGGATACCAAGCCACCAATCTTTAAGGAGGCCTTGGAACCGCTCGAGGCAGATGAATGGATCAATACCATGGAGCAGAAGTTTCGTCTTCTCCGAATGACAGAAGAACTCAAGGCTGAATATGCGGCACATCAGTTGCAAGGACCCGCTGGGATTTGGTGGTCCCATCACCGTACCACCTACCCAGAGGGGACACCAATCACCTGGAACCGCTTCACCACCGCTTTCCGGGGAAATTACATTCCTCCTGGTGTGGTTGAAATGAAGGTTGGGGAGTTCATGAGGCTGTCCCAGGGGACGAAATCTGTGAAAGAGTATCTACATGCCTTCAATAATCTCGCTCGATATGCCCCTGAGTTTGTAAACACGGAGGCCAAGAAGATTGCCAGTTTCCAGAGAGGCTTGAATCCAAAGATGCTGAAGACCATGGGTACAGGGGCCAGGGCTACCTTCAATGCTTACATCAGTGACTGTCTGACCCAAGAGAACAATAACAACAACTACAGTGCATCCAAGTCACGTAAAAGGGCTTTTGAAGCAGGATCATCCCAGTCCAGGGCACCCGTGACAGGGCGACAGCAGTATCGTCCCCCTGCCCCAGGTGCTAGGTTCCGACCGCCGCAGAGAAGGAACACCGGACATCCAACACAGCAGAAGCCGTACAAGGTGGCGATAGCTCCTGCCAAGCCAAAGGCAATTCAAGCTGCAGCACCTGCCGCCAACAATGCGCCCAAGGGTCCATGCTATAACTGCCACAAGATGGGGCACTTTGCTAAGGAATGTCCCTACCCCAAGAGGCAGCAGCCAACATATCCAGCTCGTGTGCATCATACCTCGATTGAGGAAATCCCGGAAGGAGAACCGGTAACAGCTGGTATGTTTTCTGTCAACCAACATCTTGCAGTTGTTTTGTTTGATTCTGGATCGTCGCATTCATTCATGAGCCAAGCATTTGCACAAAAGCATAATCAACCAGTTACAGATCTGGGCTATGGCTACCGCATCAGCTCAGCAGGGGCAGATGTGTTGACCAATAGAGTGGTCCGAGGGGCAACCCTGGATGTAAGTGGCCGAGTTTTTCGGATAAATCTAGTGGTCATGCCTGGGTTAGTTTTGGATGTTATCATGGGCATGAACTGGATGAGAGAATGGGATGCTGTCATAGATACTGGGAAGAGGATGTTATCCCTCAGAGAACCACAGGGCAGTGACTCTTTTCAAGTACCTCTGCCCCGTCGCCTTGACTTTGCTAGCATCTCCTGTGCTACGCACGTGGTTCCTTTACCACAGATCCCAGTAGTCTGTGAGTTTCCCGATGTGTTTCCCGAGGAGTTACCAGGACTTCCCCCAGATAGGGAGGTAGAGTTTACAATCGAGTTGATACCAGGTACAGCACCAATATCTAGAAGGCCGTACCGGATGCCACCAAACGAACTCGCAGAATTGAAGAAACAACTGAAGGAGTTACTAGAAAAAGGGTTCATCCGGCCCAGCTCGTCGGAATGGGGTTGTCCAGCGTTGTTTGTGAAAAAGAAGGATCAGTCGTTGCGCATGTGCGTGGACTATCGTCCACTCAATGCAGTGACAATCAAAAATAAGTATCCCTTGCCAAGGATTGATATCCTGTTTGATCAGTTATCCAAGGCAAGAGTGTTCTCTAAGATAGATTTGAGATCCGGGTATCACCAAATCAAGATTCGTCCGCAAGATATCCCGAAGACTGCTTTTTCCACCAGATATGGGTTGTACGAGTATCTTGTCATGTCCTTTGGGTTGACAAATGCTCCTGCATACTTTATGTATCTGATGAATTCAGTCTTTATGCCAGAATTGGATAAGTTTGTTGTGGTGTTTATCGATGATATCCTGGTGTATTCAGAAAATGAGCAAGATCACGCCGAACATCTGAGAATCGTGCTGACACGATTACGAGAGCATCAGTTATATGCCAAGTTCAGCAAGTGTGAGTTCTGGTTGAAGAAAGTTCCGTTCCTAGGGCACATTTTGTCTGAAGAAGGGATTGCCGTGGATCCATCAAAAGTGCAGGAAGTCATGGACTGGAAGGCACCAACTTCGGTCTCGGAAGTTAGAAGTTTTCTTGGTCTGGCCGGGTATTATCGTCGTTTTATACCTGACTTCTCCAAGATTGCTAAGCCAATGACAAGTTTGCTACAAAAGGATCATAAGTTCGTCTGGACGGAGGGGTGTGAGTTAGCCTTCCGCACCTTGCGAAAGTTGCTAACCACTGCTCCCGTTCTGGCACAACCTAATATAGAGAAGCCTTTTGATGTGTTTTGTGACGCATCGAAGAGTGGCCTGGGGTGTGTGTTGATGCAAGATGGCAGGGTGATAGCTTATGCTTCCCGACAGTTGAGGAAACATGAAGTCAACTATCCAACGCACGACCTTGAGTTAGCAGCTGTGGTGCATGCTTTGAAGATCTGGAGACATTATCTGCTAGGAAATAAGTGTCACATTTACACCGATCACAAGAGTTTGAAGTACATCTTCACGCAGTCCGAGCTGAATATGAGGCAACGACGGTGGTTAGAGCTAATCAAGGACTATGACCTGGAGGTTCACTATCATCCAGGCAAAGCTAATGTGGTCGCAGATGCTTTGAGTCGCAAACCGCACTATCAAATGGTTCAACCGTTGTTTGAAGATGGGTTCAATCTTATGCATCCTGAGGTCCTATGTCATATACAACTCAGTTCTTCACTCGAGAGTCAAGTCATTGAAGGTCAGAAAGCAGACAAGGGTATTTTCCACATCAAAGAGAAGATCAAAGATGACCCAAAGACTCAGTTTCGGGTTGATGAGAAGGGAGTATTGTGGTTTCAACAGCGGTTAGTGGTCCCGAAAGATCGGGAGTTGAAGAATCGCATCATGGATGAAGCCCATCTCTCTAAGCTTTCTATTCATCCTGGCAGCAGCAAAATGTATCAAGATCTAAGGCCCCACTTTTGGTGGACCAAGATGAAGAAAGAAATAGCAGCTTATGTGGCCCGTTGTGACACGTGTTGCAGAGTTAAGGCCATCCATATGAAACCTGCAGGTCTGTTGCAACCGTTATCAGTTCCGGAGTGGAAATGGGAAGAGGTCAGTATGGACTTTATCACGGGTTTACCAACCACAAGGAAGGGGAATGACTCGATTTGGGTAATCATAGATCGATTGACCAAATCGGCCCATTTCATCCCTGTGAAGACTCGTTACCGACCTCCTGAGTACGCCGATATATATATGGCTGAGATCGTCAGATTGCATGGTATTCCCAAAACTATCATATCGGATAGAGGACCGCAATTCACTGCTCACTTCTGGGAGCGCATGCATAAGAGCTTGGGGACCAGTCTGATAAGAAGCACAGCGTATCATCCCCAGACTTCAGGACAAACCGAGAGGTTAAATCAAGTGTTAGAAGATATGCTGAGAGCCTGTGTGCTATCATCCAAGGGATCATGGGAATCGTGGTTACCTTTGGCTGAATTCTCCTACAATAATAGTTATCAAGAGAGCATCAAGATGGCCCCGTTTGAAGCTTTGTATGGTCGAAGATGTCGAACTCCGTTAAACTGGGTTGAACCTGGTGAAAGAAGATACTATGGTATCGACTTTGTGAATGATGCCGAGAAAAAGGTGCAGATTATACAGCAACATATGCAAGCAGCGCAATCACGACAGAAGAGTTATGCTGATAAGAGAAGAAGGCCACTTGAATTCAACATAGGTGACTATGTGTACCTCAAGGTTACGCCAATGAAGAAAGTTCAACGTTTCCGAGTTCGAAGCAAGCTTGCACGCAGATATGTGGGACCGTACCAAGTGCTAGAGAGGAAAGGCCCAGTGGCCTATAAGATTCAGTTACCTGAAGAGATGAGCTCGATCTTTCCGGTCTTCCATGTGTCGCAACTACGGAAATGTTTAAAAGTGCCTGAGCAAAGAGTTGAACCTCGAGGGATCAAGATAAAAGCAGACCTAGAGTATAAGGAGCAGCCAGTGGGGATTGTGGATACCAAGGAGAGAATAACCCGAAACAAAGTTGTCAGAACTTATAAAGTGGTGTGGAGTCATCATGACGATAGGGATGCCACCTGGGAAACAGAGGATTACTTAAAAACAGTTTATCCAAAATTTCACAAGAAATGGTTAGTAACCCAAAATCTCGGGACGAGATTTCCCTAAGGGGGGAAGGGCTGTAACACCCTAGGTGTTAAGCATGCACTTAGTCTCACCAAAGTCATGCATAAGCATTTCCATCAAGCATAAGCATCATGAGCATGACACTCCTTTCAAATTATGATTTTATGTGCTTCATTTTATGTGTTTTAAATATGTTAAAAATATGATACTTGCTTCTAAAATTGTGAAAAATTCAAATTAGGTTGATTTATGTGTGAGAAGAATTTAGAATATTTTTGTGAAATTTTTGGAGCTATGGAATTTGAGAAATGGAATTTATACAAAAATATCCAAAAAGAATTTAATTAAAACCTAGAACTGAGTTTTAACTTGTAATTCAAAACCTAGGGTAAGCTCGTGCGAACGTTCTACCGAGGTGAGAGTCCGTCGAGCGCCGTGAATCGCTCGCCGGAGTTACCCCAAGCTCGCCGGAGTACTCCGCCGCGGTGGATCTAGCGTTTCCCTGCGTCTTTTCGCTCGCTCTCTGTTGCGCTAGGTCGGTAGGAAGGTGAGGAAGCTCGGAGAGGCGTTTGCGCACGCTCTACCGCGCCGGAGCAGCCTGGCCACGGCGAGCAGCGCCGCCGTGCCGCCATGCATGCTCGCCGGAGGTGTTCCGGCCGTCCTCTGGTCGATCCAAGGGTACCGCTGGGTGCGTCTCGCTGCGGGGAGCACGTTGGTGCTCACCCCGTGGCCGGAGACCTCACCGCCGGCGAGATCCGCTCGTCGGAGGTGAGCTCCCTCTCGGTCTCACTGACTGGTGGGGTCGGGGACCCACTGTCAGTCGCAGGGGTACCGCAGTGGGTGTAGATCTGGGTGAGCGTAGCGTTTTTCGTTGGTTTTCTTGA
Source organism: Sorghum bicolor (assembly GCF_000003195.3). Taxonomy (NCBI): domain Eukaryota; kingdom Viridiplantae; phylum Streptophyta; class Magnoliopsida; order Poales; family Poaceae; genus Sorghum; species Sorghum bicolor. The sequence goes on along the minus strand of NC_012876.2, from coordinate 30,304,397 downwards.
AAAAGTGTTTTCCAGAAATTGATTTAAAGTTTGTAAAATCTATATCTTGAGTTCTACAGCTCCAAATTGAATGAAATAAATTTTGATGTGTTCTATATTTCCAGATCTACAGTTTGATGTAATTGCATGTCATGTTGGAGCAACTTTTCTGTGTAAATATATTTTATCCATGATTTTGTTAAACTTGGAAAATGCATAGTAAATGGAATATGGCTCAGAAAAATGTGAAACTTGTTTTGCTGGCTCTGCATGTGTGTTTACTCACTGAGAAAATATTGTTACATATTATTTGGTGTATAAATGAATTTATGGCAATTTAAATGCTTGCATGGCAGTGCTTTATGATTTTTAATAATTAAATGGGTCATGCAATAAATCTGGAAAATTTTGTGGGTATTTCTTATGATGTTAGATAAATTGTAAAAATATGAAATCTGTTGTTTGACACTTATATCACAGTAGGGTGATTATACTTGCCTTATCCACTAATCTTGTGATTTTTGTGGCTCAAAATAAGTAACCAAAAATTATGAAAAATTTACAGTAGACTTTATGATTAACTAGTAGTCTCCTGTAATGTTTCTGGAATTTATTGATGAACAGAATTGCATGTGATTTTTTTATGGGCTTAGAAATGAATAAAGAAAATTTTGAATGGTTGTGTATGTGGGTTGAATGGACTAAGTTGGGTTTGGTGTATCTTTGAAGCATCATGTAGGTTGCTGATGTCATTTGAAAAATAATTATAGAAGAGAATGTAATAGATGTTTGATTCAATTGTTTATTCTTGGATGATGTTGACTACCTTGTAGTAAGCATGAACAAGTACATTACCTATGCATCATAACATGACTCCTTTGGTACTCTCTCATATAAGCATCCACTCGGGCATCCCGCACTCCACTCATGAGCATATATGCATCATACAGGCTCGCAGGAGAACGAGGTGGGAACCGAGGAACCCGAGGAGCTTCAGGAGCAGGAACCTCCGGAAGCACAAGAGCCCGGAGAGGAACTGCAAGAGTGTCCGGATCACCGACCCAGCACGTTTGAGAAAGGCAAGCCCCGGAGCATTCTAAGTCTCCCTATTCTCGCTAACTTATATAAAGTGCTATACTTATTCTACTATATTGCATATTAAGTGATAGGAGTTGCCTGATACCGTTGCTGCATATGTACTCCTTGTTATCCCTACTCGTTACCTACCTTGTCCTATGTAGATAGGCGCGGAGTCTATGCTTAGCTTGCTTAGTCCGGTAGAAGTCGGGTGATGTCCTGTCACCTGCGAGATATAGGTGGATACCTGCTTGATTAAGCAGTGGTTGCTGGGGAAAGAAATAACCAAGTGTGGAAAGTAATTGGAGACCGGGCAGGGTCTTATGGTGGGTTGCCCATAGTGCCCCTGCCTGTGTCGATTAAGGACCGATCGTTGACGGCCCTCTTGTCATGTTGAACGCATGCCCCACACTTAGCTGGAAGGATAAGTCGTTCCGACCGCGAAGCCTGAACACTATCCGGGCCGGGAATCGAGCCGCCATGCGCTGTATTGGTGGTGGTTGAGGAGAACGACGAGGGCGCGGCGCGCAACCTTGGTATACCTTGGATACCTCGGTCGCCGGAACGGTCCTCGGGTACTGGCGGTGCCTGCCGAACCCGCGAATTGGTCCTGGATAGTGTAATACGGTGATCTGTAGCTCACTTGATCAGTGAGTGTGGTTTGTGTGGGGAATACCTCGCCAGCTGGTTAGAAATCGATTCGAATCGCCATCGCTCCTGGATAGTGAGCACTTGACATGAGCCCTGTCCTCGTAGTAAGGACTATGGAACACTTGGGTTTTAATGAAACGGGTTTATGACTGCTGTGATGAGGTACTATCATAGTCTCATACTTGCTTGTAATAGCACAGGAGCAAACCTAGATAATAGATAATGATACTTTCAACTTGAGCAGATTAAAAGAAGAAAAGATTTATGTAGGTTCGGGTAATAAAACCTTGCGGTCTTTGCAAAATGGTTGTCAGCTACCCCACTAAATAGCCTTCATGATCCTTGATGAGTCTTTATTTTAAGTTTATGATGGGTAAGTCTAGCTGAGTACCTTCTTGTACTCAGGGTGCTATTCCCATGTTGTTTTGCAGATGGTCAAATGTACTATGGTTATTGCATCCTCTGTCTGTACCCAGCTATGGGGGATGACTAGACCAAGGGCAATGGTCACTCCGTCTCTTCTTTTGCTTTTGTGGGAATGACCGAACTATGGCACTGTATCAGACTTATCGTGTGTGTTGTAATTTCAAACTATGAAACTTCCGCTACTTGAAGAACTTGGTTTGTAATAACTTTAAGCACTCCGATGTAATTTATGAATGTTGTAATCTGGATGTGCTTGTGGATGGCGACCGCTAAACTTATTACGATCTTGGATGTATATGCGATGTGTGGTTTGAAATCCTGCGAGATTTCACGGACTACCGGGATTATATGGGCTTAAGCGTGATAGTTCGACTATGCAAATGGTCACTATTAGGCTTAATCTCTTATAATTTGGTCGGTTCTGTTACATATCCATTGGTGGGTTGTTGCCTATAAATGTCCCGTGGCCTTGCCAGCGTTCTCCCTTCCGCCTTCTGCCTCCATTCTTGCCCTTGCTCCCTCGCCTTAGCTCCCTCGTCATCTCATGCGCACGCACCCTCGAGTAGCAGCGAATCCGCCTTCCGTTCACCTAAGATGCCTGTGAGACTCATCCGAGCTGCTTCATGCGGGCGCTCTGCTACCATTACGAGGTGGAGCTTCAGCACTTCTCCCCAAACGCCATCACCGTCGCGGCGGTCTTTGCCACGGTGTGTGAGGGCTATTTGGGGATGATGACCCACTGGGAGCTGTGGCTCCACCTCTACAGGGGCGAGCTCTTCAACGCCCCCACCGGGACCACTGGCGCGAGGAAGCCTGTGCGGGCGGGATGCCTCAACCTCGTGCTGAAGACGGGGAAGACGGAGAGGCCGCGTGAGTACATCCCGGTGGGATTGTCGACGAACCACGCCGGATGGGACTCCCAGTGGTTCTACCTGAGGAACGATGATGATCTCCTACCCACCTACACCGGTCGCCTGATCACGGAGCGTCCGGTGGACTGGACATACGGCGTCGTCCAAGCCCATCAGTCGCGGCTCGACCCCCTCCTCGACGCACTGAAGAAGCTACACTTGGAGGGCCTGTCCGCCGCTCTCGTCCTCTCGGCCGTCCATCATCGGAGAGTTCTTCCGCTGATGTCTCGGCCGCTGAGGATGGATGAGATGGGACTCGGCGTTTCGTCCTGGGACCTCAAGGCCTGTCGGATGTCCAACGAGGCTCTGGCAGACGACGAGGTTGCGGCCCGGGTCCGGGCGGCCATCGCCGGTGATTTCTAGTCGAAGCACGTCAATGGCTTCCCTATGAGGCCTGACGAGGGGTCGATCGATCTGTTAAGTTTTCTTCTTGTATGTGGCTTTGATTCTAGATTTCCGTGGCTTCCCTTTTCAAGCTTGTCTCTGTTCTTGCAGGGATTGATCGACGTCCGATCCTCGAGGCCTCCAGTAAAGGAGGACGAAGTCGACCACGGCGCCAGTCCGCTGAGAAGCAGAAGGCCGCCAAGGACTCGGAGAAGAAGGAGAGCAAGAAGAAGAATCTCGACCGCCAAGCGTTAGAGGCGCGTCGAGCTAAGTCCAGGCAAAGGGAGGAGCCTGAGGAAGAATCCCTCAGTGAGGACGACGGTGGAGACGGTGATGACAACAGCGACGACTCCGAGGGGATGGCGTCTCGCCTTGACCGGATCCTCGAGGGTCCGCCTCGAGGCGACATTGATGCCCCGCGGACAGGAGCACCAAAGGAGGAGCCAAGTGGATCTCACCGCCCCCGCGCCGACACCCCTCCCGCGCCTGCGCCAAGTCGGGCCGTCCCGCATCATCAACCTCCCCCTGCGCCCAAGGCGGGTGGCCGGGCTAAGCCCCAGGCAACGGGGCCGCTGACCCGCGGTCGCCCCGCGGCCTTCGAAAAGGGTGATGCTGGCCGCAGGAGTGCTAGCCCCAGCGCTCGCCAGGCGGGAGATGCTGGACCAAAACCTGTGCCTGCTCGTGAGGCACCTGGTGCCTCGACACGGGGCGGCTCGAGGCCCACCGGTCGAGGTGCCGGCAGGCGAGCCGTTCTCCCTGTGTGGTAAGTTCTTCGACGTTGTGATTCTCATCCTCCCGTTTCTTTGTGTTTTCTCGTATAACGGTCTCCCTTATGCCCATTTCTCTGTCCTCAGGTTGAAGTGGACGCTTGAGCAGGCCCAGCCTTCAATGGCGAAGAGGCTCAAGGTGGGGGCGGCCCCCAAGGAGCCAGGTCAGTAGCTTATTCCCGTTGTTATGGGAGTTGTGTTGCTCCTACGTCGACTGCCATAATGACTGACCTTTGTTTTGCGTCTTATAGGCTCTTCGGACCCTCGGCCGCCGACAGATGCTGAGAGCGCCCTGCCCCGTCCCCTGGCAGGTGAGTCCGCCCCCTCGTCGCCAAAGCGGGTCGAGACACCTCACCTTCAAGGGCAGGAGGGAGCCCCCGAGCCCCCTCGTTCTGGGGTCAAGGTGGATCCGATCACCATAAGTGATGGGTCTAGCGGCGGTGGGTCTTCGAGGGACATCTGCCCAACGGACGAGGAGGCCTAGACTTCTCACATCGTGAGACAGACGTCTTGGCCCGCTGGGCTTCGCTCCATCGAGGAGCAGAGGAAGAAAGAGGAGGAGGAGCATGAGCAAGAGGCGCGGCAGCAGCTGTAGGAGGAACAGTAGCCGCTGCTAATGGGGGAAGAGGTGGGGCAACTGCCAGCAGGTCCCTAGCTCGAGGTGCCGTAGGACCCCTAGCAGCGTCAGCAGAGGGGCCGGCTGTTGGAGGAGCCGCTCGAGCCTCCTCCTCACAGTCCGCCCCAACCGGTACTACCGGCGTCACAAGAGCCCGAGAACCAGGAGGAGGGTCTGCCAGTTTTCGGCCCTCCGACCCCGGCGTGGCTCCGTCCGAGGGCGCCTGCCGCGATCCCAACAGAGTCGGGGCGGGCGGACGGCGTGGTGGCGCTCGCTTGCATGATGCGCACCCCCGTCGACCCCGAGTCCGAGATCAGGAGGACGATCTACGGCATGGACGGAATTGCCCCGTGGTTCCTCCGGGAGCGTCGGTCATGGGAGGACCGTATTCTCGCTGAGGAGGACGAAGCTGGGACGTCGGGCAGAGGCGGAGGCAGCGAAACAGGCACCTGGAAGATGGTGGACGACGACGGGAGGTTCCCCTCCCTTGTCGACTTGTTCCTGCGCCATGGGGGGTCCCTCGAGACCGTCGAGGAGCTCATCCGCGGCGTCAAGGCGCGGGCCAACCAGGAGATGGAGAACTGGTGCCCCGATCGGATCCGCATCCGGGCTTCCACCGATACGTGTGAGCCCAACATTTTTCTGGACGACCGGAAGGAAGCGGAGAAGTGGGAGCACGTCGAGGAGCTCCGCCTTTGGATGAAGCACACGATGGGGCTCCTGTTGGACGTTGTAAACAACGGACTCAGGCCGGCCTACTTTGTATGTATTTCCCAGTCCTTTATTCTTTATGGAACGTTTGGTTCTGTGTTCTAATCGCTCGATCGCCGGTTCGCAGGACCTGAAGGAGACCTCCCGCATTAAGTCGAGCTTCATCCACGCCACGAGAGGCGGCTAGGAGCAGCTCCCCCTCCTCAAAGACCAACTCCTGGAGTCGCAGGAGAAACTCCTCAAGGCTTATAAGGAGCTCTTGGCGCTCGAGGAGGAGAAGAAGGTGAGGGAGGCTGCCCTGGTCGATGCTAGAGAGGCCTCAAGGAAGGCTGTGGAGGAGGCTGCGCTACTGAGGGAGCGGGCTTCGATGGTCGAGGAAGCCGTATCCAAAGCTCGGGAGGAGGCCCTGTCCTATAAGAACACCGTTGCTGACTTGGACAAGGAGAAGGGCCTCCTCCAGACTGAACTCGCCTCCGCCCGGGAAACCTTCCAAAGGACGAAGGTGGAGTGCATGAACGGCGAGATCACCAGGAGCGCCGCTGAGGAGGCCAAGAGGAAGGCCCTCGAAGATCTCGAGGCGGAGCGGGCCCGATCTCGCAGCCTTTCTGACGACGTCGATCGTCTGAAGAGGGCACTGCTGGAAAAAGATGGGGCCATCGCGCAAGCCGGCAAGGTGATCGAAGATCTTCGTGTTGCCAACACCGAGCTGGCGCGCTCCAACAGGGAGGTCGAGAGGGCCAACACCAACTTGGTTGGCGAGACCACAGCTCTGGAGGAGAGCATCTGCGGTATGTTTCTACTACCAAGTTTTCTTTTCGAGGTGTACTGGGTATTCTCTAATTTCTTCGTGTTGGACTTTGCAGGGCTTAAGGACGAGCTGCTGGCTGCCCAAGTCGAGGCTTGCTCCGCCAGGGATCAGCTCGAGGGGGAGGTCACTCTGAACCGCCGGCTGCGGACGGCGATAAGCGATCTCTCGGCCTCCTGGGAGCTCGAGCCTATCGATGAGTCGAGGGAGGAGGCTCGGGGCGACGCACTCGTCGACCAGCTGTGCTATCTTGGAGCTACGCTGAGAGATCGGGTGCGGGACGCTCTCCACGTCGGAGTGAAGCGGGCGATGGCGGTGGTCTGCTCAGGCTTCTCTTACGACATGGAGGTAGTATCCCACGGCTTCGTCACCAACATCTCCAAGACTGACGTGGAGAACGAAGAGAGGCTCCACGCCTTGATCGACGACGCGGAGGTCCCTGGGGAGAGGTTGGCTAAGTTGTTTGAGCCAGAAGTACTTCCTCCTGAGGCTAGCTCGGGCGCGGGTGAGGATTGTGAGGGCCGAGACGCGGACTGAGGCCTGCGAGCCTACTCTGGGTGCCTGGGCCCCTTGTATAGTACTCTGGTATTTAAGTAATATCTTTTAAGTGGTTGCCAAATGTTTATCTGTCTTTCCGCTCAAGGCTCTTTTATTTCCCTTTGCGCCTATATTTGTATTCCTCGTTTGATCTTTTGTTTAAGGCGATCTCGGTTGCGTCAAGGGTGAGGAGGTGAGAAGAGTTTCCATAGCCCGAGGGCGTAGGAGTTCTCAGGCTCGTCGTCTCTCAACCCTTAAGGGGCTCGAAGTGCCTCTACTACTTGACCATACGAGATTACTGATAGGAAAGAAAAGGTTACTAAGCTTTTTCGACACCTGGGGGGTCACCCCCCTGCTAGCCCCCGAGGGGGTATCAACTATGATGGGTCATGGTTGGTACTCCCTTCTAACATCGAGATTTTGACTCGTAAAAAGGTAAATTGCTCGAGGGAAAGACTTTGTTTATTCATGCATTCATTTACAAAGCCTTGGTACAGAATGTACATGGGAATATAAAGCTTTGAAAATTCTAGGGGTAGAATCGACGTAGCTATTCGATGTTCCATGCGTTGGTGAAGATCGCCCCCTTTTCGTCCGCGAGCTTGTATGTTCCCGGCTTCAGGACCTCGGCCACCACATATGGGCCCTCCCAAGGTGGAGTTAGCTTGTGGCGTCCTTGATTGCTTTGCCACCGTCGTAGGATGAGGTCGCCCACGTTCAAGTCCCTCTTGCGCACGTGCTTGTCGTGGTAGCGTCGAAGCTTCTGTTGGTATCTGGTGGAGTTGAGGAGGGCCATGTCTCGAGCTTCCTCGAGTTGGTCGACCGCGTTCTCTTGAGTCTCCTTATTTGATTGCTCGTTGTATGCTTTGAGTCGAGGGGATCCATACTCGAGGTCTGTTGGGAGCACGGCCTCAGAGCCATAGACCATGAAGAACGGGGTGTACTTTGTGGCCCTGCTTGGCGTCGTCCTTAGGCTCCATAGGATCGAGGAAAGCTCCTCGACCCATTTCTTGCCGAATTTCTTCGAGCGATTGTAGATCCTTGGTTTGAGCCCCTGCAAAATCATGCCATTGCCACGCTCGACCTAGTCGTTAGTTCGAGGGTGGGCCACTGCAGACCAGTTCACACAGATGTGATGCTGATCGCAGAAGTCCAAGAACTTCTTGCCGATGAACTGAGTGCCGTTGTCAGTGATGATGACGTTGGGAATCCCAAACCGGTGGATGATGTCGGTGAAGAAAAGGACGGCTTGCTCGGAACAGATGTTGGTGATGGGTCGAGCCTCGATCCATTTGGAGAACTTGTCGATAGCTACCAACAAATGGGTGTACCCCCCTTTCACTTTCTCTAGGGGTCCTACTAAGTCGAGCCCCCACATCGCAAACGGCCATGTGATGGGGATCATCTGGAGAGTGTGGGCGGGTAGGTGCATTTGCTTGGCGTAGAATTGGCACCCATGTCATGAGCACACGAGCTCGATAGCATCAGCTACGGCCGTTGGCCAGTAGAAACCTTGACGGAAGGCGTTCCCTACGAGGGTCCGTGGAGCAGCATGGTGGCCACAAGCCCCCGAGTGTAGATCCTCGAGGAGTTTTCAGCCTTGCTCTATGGTGATGCAACGCTGCAAGACCCCCGACGGGCTTCGTCGATATAGCTCATTGTCTTCGCCATAGATTACATATGACTTGGCCCGTCGAGCGATACGGCGGGCCTCGGATCGATCTTCTGGTAGCACACAACGGATTAGGAAGTCGAGGAATGGCGTGCGCCAATCAAACAGTCGACTGGGCCGCTGGTCCATCTCCATTACCTCAGCTACCAATAGTAGCGCTTCAACGGTATCGGTTTGCTGGGCAGGAGCGGCTTCGACACTAGCCCCCGAGCCTAAGTCGATGGATGGCTCGTGTAGATCTCTCGAGAACGCGTCGGGTGGCACCGTGCCTCGAGTCGACGCGATCTTGGCGAGTTTGTCGGCCGCCTTGTTGTAGCGTCGGGCGATGTGGATGAGTTCGAGGCCATGGAACTTGTCCTCGAGTCGACGGACTTCCTTGCAGTACGCCTCCATTTTCGGGTCGTGGCAGTTCGAGGCTTTCATTACTTGGTCGATGACGAGCTGGGAGTCGCCTCGAACGTCGAGGCGTCGAACTCCAAGCTCGATGGCGATCTTCAGTCCGTTGACAAGGGCCTCGTACTCTGCAACATTGTTGGACGCGGCAAAATGTATCCTGATGACATACCTCATATGAACGCCTAGGGGCGAAATGAACAGCAGGCCCGCCCCAGCCCCCGTCTTCATGAGGGACCCGTCGAAATACATCGTCCACAACTCTGCTTGAACTTGAGCCGGGGGGAGCTAGGAGTCAGTCCATTCTGCGACGAAATCCACCAGGGCTTGTGATTTGATAGCTTTTCGAGGCGCATAAGTGAGAGTCTCACTCATGAGCTCGACCGACCACTTGGTGATTCTTCCCGTGGCCTCCTGACTTTGGATGATCTCGCCCAAGGGGAAGGACGAGACCACCATGATAGGGTGGCCGAGGAACTAGTGCTGCAGCTTCCGTCGGGCGAGGATTACGGCGTAGATTAGCTTCTAGATTTGTGGGTAACGCGTCTTCGTCTCCGAGAGCACCTCACTGATGAAATAGACTGGCCTCTGGACCGGCAACGCATGCCCCTCCTCCTGCCTCTCGACCACCACCGCCGCACTGACGACCTAGGACGTCGAGGCGACATATACGAGTAGAGGTTCTGCGGGTTGAGGCGGGACCAAGACTGGTGCAGAGGTCAGCGTTTTCTTCAGGTTTTTGAGGGCTTCCTCGGCCTCGGGAGTCCAAGAGAAATGCTCGACTTTCTTCAGAAGTCGATACAACGGCAACGCCTTTTCTCCCAATCTCGAGATAAAACGACTCAGCGCCGCTAAGCATCCCGTGACTCTTTGCACGCCCTTGATGTCTCGGATTGGCCCCATTCTTGTAATGGCCGAGACTTTCTCGGGGTTGGCCTCAATGCCGCGCTGGGAAACAATGTAACCCAGGAGCATGCCTCACGGTACGCCGAAAATGCACTTCTCGGGGTTGAGCTTGATCTGGTTGGTGCGTAAGCAGCTAAAAGCAATCTCGAGGTCCTGTATCAGGTCTCCCCGTTGCTTCGACTTGACGACGATGTCGTCGACATAGGCCTCGACCGTCGACCCTATGTGCTTGCCAAACACATGGAGCATGCAGCGCTGGTACGTGGTTCCCGCGTTTCGAAGCCCGAACGGCATGGTTACATAGCAATACATCCCAAAAGGAGTAATGAAAGATGTCGCGAGCTGGTCGGACTCTTTCATTTTTAATTGATGGTAACCAGAATATGCATCAAGGAAAGAAAGGGTTTCACATCCCGCAGTAGAATCAACAATTTGATCAATACATGGTAATGGAAAGGGAACTTTCAGACATGCTTTATTTAAACTCGTGTAATCGACACACATCCTCATTTTCCCATTCTTTTTCTTAACTAGTACATGGTTTGCTAACCAATCGGGATGGTGAATGTTGACGGTCCTTAAGTATCAAATTTAATTATCAAATAAACAAAGAAAAGGATCCAAATGAAATCAACATCTAGACTTAGGGTTTTATCTGACAGAATTCCACGAGTTTTGGTGTTTGTCTATTTCTGCAGGGGGTTATCAGGAAATACGGAAGAAAGGCCCACACGTCAGGATTACATAGAGATATTAACGTGCCGTGCAATTATCTTACATCTAGAAGACTCCAGAAGCCACAGGAAGGAAGCGGAGGCCGAACGGGGCTAGAGGCAGGGCGCTCGCCCTCCTGCCCTAGGCGCTTGCCCTGACATGGAGCCCAATCAGGGCTCTTTCTCTCGGGAGATCTCCACCGACCTAAAGGATCAAGAATAACCGTTCAATCAATGTCGGTTTGATCCGACGGCCCAGGTTCACTTGAGGGGACTATATAACCAGACCCCCTGGCCCCTGGAGGAGGCACCCCTTGATCATTATTCATTATTCATAGACAGAGCAAAAGCTAGGGTTTAGAGATGAGAGCTCTCCTCTCTTCTCTAAACTAGAGTAGATCTAGATAGTAGCAAGATGGAGAGCGAAGGAGGATTAGAGGAGAGGCCGGCCTGTCGGTTCTTCCTCCGGTTGTACTTCGTCATGATCAAGCTCTAATCAAGCTTGCTCATGGGATGACTCTAGTAATCTACTTCTAATTCATTATGCAATTACTAATTATGTATGTTCTGGTTCACAACTCTTTTGAGTACTTTAATCTATAGGACGCTATAGGTGAGAGTTGAAGTATAGGTGTAAGCATGGTGCTTAGACCTAGATTACTTGTGGATATCCCCTGTCTAGCTGGATCGTGTGGTAGGCCGTGTAGGTGACAGTTACGTTGGTCCTCTGTAGTCCACCTCTCGTTAGCAGGACGGGTAGGGTTTATCGGCCTAAGGATAAGCATCCTTTGTGGTATACTCTTATCACGTGGTTCGTCCCAGACATAGACATACCCCTTTGAAGTAGAGAAACCATAGTTATCCTCTCTATTCTGCTACCATCGCCCATATACTAGAATTGCTCTATTCTCTATTCCCATATTATCACTCACTGTTGTCTTACCTTTAATATTGTTCTTATTCGATTCTACCATCTTTCCTATTTACTTATCTTGGTTAAGTTAGAGCGTAGATCAGTTCTCCCGTTTCTCTGTGGATACGACAAAACCTTTAACCGGGTAAAAGCTATAACAGTATCTGTGCACTTGCGGATTATCTGTGTGCGTAAAAATACCATAGTACACTCTAGTGCCATGCTGGGGATGACAACCTAGTATTCAAGTGGTGTTAGCAAGTGTCAACAGTGAACCTCCTTGATGAATCCGGCCGTCAACAGCTTGTGGATCTCCTCGCCAATGATCTTGCGCTTCTCCTCGTTGAATCGGCGCAACCGTTGCTTCACTGGCTTGGAACCGGCTCGAATTTCCAAGGAGTGCTCGGCGACTTCCCTCGGTATGCCTGGCATGTCCGAGGGACTCCATGCAAACATGTCAGCGTTCGCACGGAGAAAGTCGACGAGCACAGCTTCCTATTTGGGGTCGAGGTCGGCGCTGATCGTCAGCGCCTTGCCGTCAGAATTGTTGGGATCGAGTGGGATCTTCTTGGTCCCTTCCGCCGGCTTGAAGCTTCCTGCGTGGCGCTTGGGCTCCAGAGCCTCAGCGGCCAGGGCCTCGAGCTTCGAGACAAGCTCGGTAGAACTCTCGACCGCCTCCCCGTACTCAACGCATTCGACGTCGCACTCGTACGCGTGCTCGAAGGAGGAGCTGACGATGATGACGCCCTTGGGACCAGGCATCTTCAGCTTTACGTAGGTGTAGTTGGGGATTGCTATGAATTTGGCGTAACCTGAACCCCACCACCTCAAAGGTGAGGGTCTCCTTTCTGAAATTGGCCGCCATGCCAAAACAGACTGGTAGGTCGATTCGGCCCACCGGCAATGCCTTCTTTCCTGGTACGACACCGTGGAAGCCACCGGCGCTCGGCTGGAGCCGCGTCCTGTCGATGCCTAGGAGGTCGAGGGTCTCGAGGTAGATGATGTTGAGGCTGCTGCCACCATCCATCAGCACCTTTGAGAGCCAGGTGTTGACGATGATGGGGTCAACGATGAGCGGGTAGACACCAGGGGCAACTACCTTGTCGGGGTGGTCCTCTCGATCGAAGGTGATGGGAGTGCTCGACCAGCTGAGGTACTGGGGCACCGCCATTCTCGCCGTGAAGACCTCACGGCATTCCCTCTTGCGCTGCCTTGCGGTCAACTACGTCGAGGGTCCACCATAGATCATGTAGGAGTCGTGGACGGTTGGGAAACCGTCGTTGTCCTTGTTGTCCTCCTTGTCGCCGCCCTTCTCCTTCTTTGGGTCATCGAGTGCGTCCTTCTTGTACCCCAGACCGTCGAAATGCTTTTTCAGCATACGACAGTCTTTGAGCTTGTGGTTGGCTCCTCCCTTATGGTAAGGGCACTGCTCTTCTAGCATCTTATCGAAGATGCCTGCCTCTGGAGGGCCTCGAGGCCTTTTGCGTTCCATGGCAGCGACGAGATCGTCGTCGAGGTCTTCCCGTTGGAATGGTCGGGCTTTCTTCTTCTTCTTGTTCTTCTTGGGCCCTCGACTGGGGCCCTCGTCGTCATCGGCGGACGGCTTGCCTTTCCTTCCTTCACAGCTGAAAAAGGCGCCGACTGCTTCTTCCCCTGCCGCGTAGTTTGCCACTACATCCATCAGCTCGTCGACGGTCTGAGGGCGATTCCGGCCTAATTCCCATACCATGTCTCGACTGGTGGTACCAGAGACAAAGGCTAGGATGACGTCGTGGTCGGGGATGTGCGGCAGCTCGGTGCGTTGCTTTGAGAAGCATCGAGCATACTCTCGAAGTGTTTCTCCTGACTTTTGCTTGCACTTGCTGAGGTCCCACGAGTTTCCAGGCCATATGTATGTCCCTTTGAAGTTACCCTCGAATACTCTAACCAGGTCGACCCAGTCGTGGATCTGATCGGCTGGAAGCTCCTCAAGCCATCTGCGGACGGTGTCAGAGAGGAAGAGTGGCAGTTGTCTGATGATGGCTCGATCGTCTCCCCGAGCGCCTCCCAACTGACAGGCCCGCCTAAAGTCTGCCAGCCACAGCTCTAGTTTTGTTTCACCGTTGTACTTCGCGATGCTGGTCGGGGGTCGGAACGGGCTGGGCAGCGGCGTGCTGCGGATTGCCCTGCTGAACACCCGTGGACCTGGTGGCTCTGGGGCCATCCGGTCCTCGTCACTGTCGTACCTCCCGCCGCGATGGGCGCTGTAACCGTGCTCTTCCGCGTCCCCGTACCGACGTCAACGATTCTCTTCAATGTCGCGTCGCGCATCGTGTCGACGTTGGTTGTCGACGGGGAGGACGAGCGTGGTCTTTTTCCCTCGAGGGGGCGGCTGCTGATGGATTGACACCTCCTTTTCATTTTGGGCTGGCTCATCGCGCTTTTCAGTGGCCGCTCCTCGACGTCGAGAAGCCGAGCTTTCGGTCTGCTGAACTGCCGCCACCTAGAGCAGAGTCTGTACCTCGTCTCAGATGCGTTGGGCTTGGGAGTTCGATGGTTCCGGCATGTTTCATAGCAGCATCGTTGCTGCCACAATGTTCTGGCCTACCCGTGGAAAACGGCTGACGGGCTGCTCAGGCTCTGCGTCTCCGATGATCTGCCGGTGTACTTCTCGAGCTCGTCTGCGGACACTTCCGCCGGGCGGGTAAGGTAGGTCCTGCTCGAGGATCTGCTCAAGCAGAACAAGTCGCTCATGATCCTCGTCAAGCTTCATCTTGAGCTCTCGTAGCTGCGCAAGTTGCGCGGCTCTATCCTCCTGAGGAGGGCGGTCGATCTGACCGTCGTTCCCAGGCGTACTGGGGTCTTCCCTTGCTGCAGGGGCTCGACCGCCAGCGGCAGCGTCTTGTGTTTCGTCGAGAGTTTCTACTGCCCCGTCGATGTGATAGCATTCCCTAGTAGGGTCGTAGCTGTCAGATTCTGAGCCGGAGTCCGGTTCGGCGGCGTAGAAGCATCCGAGTCCTTCCTCCAGTAGCCGCTGCTTGAGGGAGGTAATTGTGTACCGTCCAGGGCCCAGGCGGCGGAGGCATCGTACCTACGAAAAGTCTGGTAACTCGGACGTCTGCCGCTGTGCTTCAGGGGCGCGTGGGAGGACCATTGGTCTCTCCACGTACGTCTGGTCGTTCGGACATATCGTCCTAGCGAGCGATGCCGCGGCATTGTCCAGGCCAAACGACAACGCTCTTCTTGAGGTGAACAGCCCGTGTGGAAGTAGCCTGGTGGCGGGGGAGAGCACGCGGGGTGCGTCACCTCCTATCGTCGTGTGATCCTCGCGATGCTGAGTCGTCATGGCATGCGACGCTGTTGGCTCCTGTGTCCCCTCCTGCTTGGCATGAACTGTCGGTCGCGACGAGGCAGAAGGGCGGCAGTGGTGGTGTCCACGCCTCTTCTTGGGCGGGGAGGCGTGGTGGCGAGGGCGTCTCGGAGCCCTCAACCGTGCTGGTGCAACGCGGGCTCCTCCCAGTCCTTTGATCGAGAGCAAGATCATGTCATAGCCGGAGCCGATAGACATGAACTCGAGACTCCCAAACCAAATCACCGTGGAGCGCGGAATCGACGAAGCGAGAGTGGCCATCTCGAAAGGAGTGGGAAATCGGTAAAAAACACGCAGGACCCCTACCTGGCGCGCCAACTATCGGTGTTTTCCCCACGGGGGGTCACACCAACGAGTGAATTTGTATGCGTGCTCCCTTTCCCAGATGGTGATGCAAAAAGACAAACAAAGATTTATCTTGGTTCGGGCAAGAGAAGGCCCTACGTCCATTGGGGGGGAGAGTTGGTATTATTTTGCACCTAAGTTCTTGTATAGGGGTGAATACAAGCGTGGTATAGAATGAGGTGGAGTGTAAAAGCTCTACTGCCTATGAGGGTTGTCTTGCGGGATGTGTGTTGTCCCCCTTCTGTATCGCTCCTGGGCCTCCCCTTTTATAGTTCCAAGGAGAGGCCTAGGGTACAAGTATAGGCGCCAGAGTAGGGGTCGTTAGAGGTATGGCGCGCGGACCTACTCAACACCTGCGTCCAGTGCTCCAAAGTCAGCCACGTGTCAGAGTCTAATGGTAACCAGCAGAGCACCGGACGCTGAGCAAATTGCCACTGGACGCGTCCGGTGCACACCGGTCCTAAACTCAGGGAGGTCTGCAAAACACGCAGGGCACCGGACGCGGAGCACCGAACCGTCCGATGCTCACTGGACTTAAACCCAGGGAGCAATGCAAAACAGACCTCACACCGGACACGCACCACCGGACGCTCAAGCCTGCGTCCGGTGCGTGTCGTCCGGTGCCTTACCCTAGCTGGGCCAGGCACTGACTACACCGGACGCATAGACTTAGCGTCCGGTGCCTCAGTGGCCAGCGTCCGGTGAGTGTTTCTCCTACGACTTCTCCAAATTTCCCACCAGCACAATAGAAAATATGCACTTCAATTTCTCAAAAAGCGTTGAATCCCGCCGAGAATCCCATCCTCTCTCTATCCTTCAAACTCCACCTCCTTCTCAAAGTGTGCCGACACCACAAAGTGTAAACCAACTTTTGCACGTGTGTTAGCATTTTCACAATCATTTTCTTCGAAGGAGTTAAGTTAGCTCACTAGGTTCTAAATGCATGCACATGAACAATGACACCTAGTGGCACTTGATAACCGCTTAGCCAAAGAATTCCCCTCTTTATAGTATGGCTATCTATCCTAAATGTGATCACACCCTCTATGGTGTCTTGATCACCAAAACCAAAACCCTAAGCAATACCTTTGCCTTGATCTCCATAGGGTTTTGTTTTTCTCTTTCTTGTTTTCCAAGTTGAGCACTTGATCATCTTGTGGTCATCACCATCATCACCATGATCATCACTTGCTCTATCACTTGGCATGTACCAACCTCATTAAGTCTACACACACTTAGTATAGAGGTTAGTACTAGGGTTTCATCAATTATGCAAAACCAAACTAGGGCTTTCACAGCTTCATAGGAATCGATTCGAATCGCCGTCTCTCCCGGATAGTGAGAACTTGACTCGAGCAGCGGCAACGTAGATCTCACTAAATATACTTAATGGTTATGATGAGGATGAGGATGGCTATATGGTAATCCGAATATGGTTATTATTGTGATGCTTAATACTCAAGTTTATGCTTAGAACAGGTGCTAATCTAGTGGATAGCTGTTTTAAGTGATGAACTTGCTGCTGAAAATGTTATAAATGAGTTACTCCAAAAACTAAAGCTTTGATGCAAAATGTGAGTCAAACCAGCCCACAAATATGAGCCTTGCATACTCCTTGGTGTCACTTTATTTCTAGTTTTTGACGGGTAAGTCTAGCTAAGTACCTTCTCGTACTCAGGGTTTTATTTACCCTTGTTGCAGATGATTTTGTGTACCATGGCTACTATGCTAACTGTCATCATCCAGCTGCGGATGATGAGTAGATCTCGAGCAAGATCACCTCTTGTATCTTCGGTTATGCTTTTGTTGGGATGATCATGGAGCTGACATGTAATTAAACTATGTGTGTGTGATATTTCAAAACTACTTTGTTTCCGCTACTGAACTATATTGTAGTAACTTTATTTGAACTTCGATGTGTGTAAAACTATGTCCTGTGATGAATGTTTGTAATCTGTGATGGAGATGCTTGATCATGTACGGTCTTGGTTATATGTTGGTTGAATCGAGATCTTTTGAGGTTTCGTCGGACTACCGGGTTTATATGGGTTCAAGTCCTTTGGCTTGACTACTCTTGTGGTCACTAATTCACTTGAATTCGTATAAATTGGACGGTTCTGTTACAGCTGGCATCGGAGTAATATTAAACATTTAACCATCATAGATGTATTTAAAAACAAATGGACATGTTTTCCCAAACTAATTGGCAATTTAGACTATACATGGGGCTGTTTTAAAATGATTGAAAAAAATATACCATGCCAGTGGTCATTGTTGGGTATTCTTAACATCATTACCAAAAATAGACTTAGTTGTCTAATTCTGATAATAGTGCCAAAAATGCCAAACCTATCTCTCATACCACTTAAGCCAAGTTGTCATCCCCAGCATGACATGAGAGACGCGGTATTGTAATATGCAATTGCTCATCTAAATAAATAATAAATAGGATCTGCAAGCGCACAGATTAATACCGATGTAGCATTTTAACCAGGAAGTATTCCAGGTATCGTTATTTATATTTTTACCACTGGGAAGGGATTAGTAACCATCAATATTGATTATAGAATGAAATATTAGATTGAGTATCTATCATTGCATGTATAATTGAGAACATTTATCTAACTCTTTCATACAGGGATAAGTGTCACATAAAGGATATATAAAGTAATGAATAGTGACAAAGATAATTAATCTGATAAGCATAACTTAGCCACATATAAATATGATAAGCACCTCAATTAGATATTCTAGCAAGTCATTAGCATGAAATTAGAACAAACTACATGAATATTTCCTAAGTTATTCTTAACTATACAGTCTAGCATTATCATAGTTAGTGCAAGTATACTTAGCAATCATTGCGAGACAAGACTACACCCATGCATAGTGATATTAGCAAGGAATATGAGAAACATAGCAATCACTCCCCTATAATAATGTTGCTCTGCCAGCCCAATACACGAGAGGGGGACTATATAAGAATCAATGAAGCTGTCACTATCACGAACTACCCCACGATCTGGCATATTGGGTACAATCGCAAATAAATACGGTATAAGCACCACGCCTACACAATATCTATCATTTACCCATGGATCCGATGGATAAATGCTATACGATCCTAAACATGTATATAGATCCAATCTAACTAAGCCAAGTATATAACTATGATAAACAAAGAACAATATAATCTTGAATATAAACAAGTAGAGCAAATTCATAAGCAATATATTGAAGTAGAACAAAGTCATATTCATAATATTGAAGAACAAAGGTGAACAATTAGAAGAACAATTAGAGAATTACCAAGAATCCTCTTGACAAATCCGGAAACCAATCGAAGATTGACTCCTTCTAGTTCTAATCCTATGTAGCTATGCTAATCTAGATGTCTAATTGATGTGGTGGCTCTAGGCTTGATCAGAGGCTTCTTCTCCCTTGAAGAATAATGAATTAGGGTTGAGAGGCTCTCTCCTCCAGGGGCCAGGGGGTCTGGTTTTATAGTCCCTCCAAGTGAATATGGGCCGTTGGATCAAACTGACATTGATTGAACGGTTATCCTTGATCCTTTAGGTCGGTGGAGCTTGATCGCGAAAGAGTGTCCTGATTGGACTCCAACAGAGGGCGGGTGCCCTGGGCCAGGCCCCGTTTTGCCCCCGCTTCGTTCTCGTGGCCTCTGGAGTCTTCTAGATGTAAGATAATTGTGCGGCACGTTAATATCTCTATGTAATTCCGACGTGTGGGCCTTTCTTCCATATTTCCTGATAACCCCCTGCAGAAATAGACAAACACCAAAACTCGTGGAATTCTGTCAGATAAAACCCTAAGTCTGGATGTTGATTTCATTTGGATCCTTTTCTTTGTTTATTTGATAATTAAATTTGATACTTAAGGACCGTCAACAAACTCCCCCAAGCTTACCTCTTGCTCATCCCTGAGCAAGGATAGACTTAGTGATGGATCAGAAGTTGCTGCAATATCTTTAAAAATTGACGGTACACATGCTTTTAAATAAGATCTCACCTCTGAGTTAGAGTAAACTGTCAAGACTTAAAACTTACTTACTTTACCTTTTACCATGGGACATGTA
Organism: Sorghum bicolor; assembly: GCF_000003195.3. Classification (NCBI taxonomy): domain Eukaryota; kingdom Viridiplantae; phylum Streptophyta; class Magnoliopsida; order Poales; family Poaceae; genus Sorghum; species Sorghum bicolor. The sequence goes on along the minus strand of NC_012876.2, from coordinate 30,285,149 downwards.
ACCATCTCTTCTGTCTTGAGTAGTTAAAAGATAGAACAGTCTAGTCAAGTGCCATGTCTCTTATTCTTGATCAGCTATAGCTCTGGAGTTTTTGCAGATTTTCAAATAAAACTTAGAGATTCCTTGTATGACTCTCTCAGATCTCTCTTATGTGGTATTTCTGGATCCTTACCAAGGCAGCTCTCTCATCCTACTCTAATAAGGCTTTAATATCTGGAGCTCATAGGTGGGAGATAAAGTATACATACTTACAAGACATTTATTGCATAGTCAAACCATGGATCCAAAGAAACAAGCCAATAAGTCAAATCAAGATGTACATGTGTGGCGAATGAATGGTGTATGGTGATAACAATGGTGAAAGTCTAATTCTTTTGCTCTTTGAGGGGATACATACCTTCCTTGCTTTTTGAAACTTTGTGAGGAGAATGAGATGCTCTATATTTTCTTTTTCTTTCCTCTCAGGTGGGTATCTTGTACCCCTAATTCTACTGTCGGACACTTGTCCATTTTTACCTCTTGTCTCACTTTTTCTTTTCTTTCGAGGTTCCGGGCACTTGCCCCTTTTTATTTCCTCGTTTCTCTCTCTTTTTTTAGAGCACTCATCTCTTGAGATAATATAGCAAGTGGTAGTAACAAGATAACTTGAGCATTTATTTCACAAGGAAAAATAGAAATATTTTTGGCCATTCTCTCCCGGATTAGGAGTAGAATGTTTTTAGGTGGTTCTGGAGATGGAAATGAGTGGATATATATGGATGGTACTTCCGGAGTAGAAGCAGCATGTGTGAGTGAACGTGCAAGTGAATCTTGATTTAACCACATGACAAGCTCCTAAGGGTCTACACAGCTTGACCACACTTAATGCTCATAAGCAGTAAAGTAAATGTGTGGCTCAAAGTCTAGCAAGCATGTATATATGGCTGTGGTAGGAATTTAAACTCTCATCATACAGAAACTCATCATGTAATATTTTAAATATTTTTTCAAAGATAAAATTCTCCAGAATTCTAGCATCTCTAGGAACAGATAAACAACAGCTCAACCTTCCCATATCATATCCGTTAACAACTTAGACATCAGATCAAGTTTTTTTCCACAAGTTTAGGTTTAGAGCAAGCTTTAAATTATAACAGTTATGCCTAAACATGAGAGAGAACTTTAAATTTGAAAATTAGGCAGAGCAACTATTCATCATATCCATGCTAGAGTTTTATTTAGATTCAGTTTAGCATAGCCACTTTATTTATTTATTAAACACACTAAACAAAAGGCATATATATATAAGCATAAAATCTTTATTTGGTTTTCCATAGTTATGTATATTTATATTTTAATATAGTATAAGTATAAAGATAGATAGAAATACTTATCGAGATAAATGGGGGTGCTCTCCCCCAAGCTGAATTTTGACGTAATTTCTCCTGATGTAGGTAGCAAGTGGTAGAGGTGTATTTGAATGTCGGCAGTATCTTGACAGCGATTAGAATGTCCTCCGTCTGCTAGTCTTCTTGATTCTTAGATTCTGTGGAGCTCAAATAGACAACAAAGCTTTGTGGAACTGATTAAGTGTTAGCATAAATATCTAGCCTTTATCATGTTGAGACTCCTTAATAAATATTACTCTCTATTTTTATATTTTCATTTTATAGGGCAGAAAAGAAATATTTATTTTATTTTTATGCCACCACAGTGAATGTACTTATGGGGTTTATGCCACTCGTATACTCACATGGGGCTTACTGTTTTTTAACATTTTTATTTTATTTTTAAGATAGTATGAACATGATTAACTAAGAAAACTATTTTAAATAATTGAAAGGGAAAGGATAACTACCAAGTTTACCTCTTGGCAAGGCGTTCGGTGTTTTTAAGTCCTCCAAACGGGACTCTCCGTTTTCTAGTTGTCGTGGGATTCGTTGGGTGGCGTAGTCGGTACTTCCAGCGGTGCCTCCCCTTCGTGTATAGTTATCTTCTCTTTCCATTCCTGACTCGGTGCTACGGTCTCCTCTAGATAATTCTATTTAAACTGTATGTCTTCAGACCTTATCACTTCTCCTTCATAGTCTGCCCATCCGTCCTTGATGATCTGCCTCCTCTGATTGCGGTTGCGTCGTTTTCTTCTTGTCCTAACCTGCTTAGAGTATTCAATGATATAGTTAGGGTCAGTAAAATAGCGGCGTACCTTCTCTGAGGGGAAGTGCATATGGACTTCTCCAGTTCCAATGTAGATGATTGCTTTAATGGTGCTGAGGATCGGTCTTCCAAGGATGATGAGTGGATCGTATTCGTCTTCTCCCATGTTAATAACTTGAAAGTCGGTGTAGACAAAATGATCGTCTATTTTGACAGGGACATCAGTTACTATACCTTTAACCTCTCGAAATGTCTGATCTGCCATCTAGAGTTGAATGTATGTTGGTTTTAGGGGCATGGTTCCGAACAAGAGCCGATAGGTGACTACGGCCATTATGTTGACGCCCGATCCGGCGTCACAAGTCGTCTTGTAGAAGTTGTATCCATTTATGGAGCAAAAGATGCTGGGCATTCCTGGGTCATCCTTCTTGGTCAGAAACGGTGACTTAAGTCGGTGATCTTGACCTCCATGAACTACAGTGACCATCTTAGATGACTCGGTCCACACTTGCTTGTTCCTGTTCCTCCTGTTGGTCCTCTTCATTGATTCATGTCGAGATTGATCTGAGACTTGTGTAGTCTTGTTCTTGAAGAAAAATGTCTCCTTCCTCCCTTTGATGTAGAAACTGATCTTGGCAGCACTAGCGTAGATAACAGCTCCCGAGGTGTTCAAGAATGGCCTCCCTAAGATGATGGGTGCTATCTCATCATTACCGGTCTCTATTACCACGAAGTCTGCTGGGGTGTATAAGGTACCATCTCGGACACAGAGGTTCTTCAATATTCCTTTTGGGAAACTTATCGTCTAATCTGCAAACTGCAAACACATGGCTGTTTCTGATAAAGGATATGTAAAGAATTTTTCATAGAGTACCCTGGGCATAATGTTGACACTAGAGCCAAAGTCGCAGAGTGCTTCTAGGAAGTCCACCATGCTGATGGAGATTGGGATGACGGGGCGTCCTGGATCGCCTCTCTTGACCGGCAGAAGGTCAGTAGTAACTTCAGTGACGGGGTTACTCCAATTACCTACATCAAACATGTCTACAAGATTTGCATATTCTAATCCTTCCGGTTGTGATGGTATACCGGGGTTAGTAGTAGGAACAGCAGCAGCTATTTGATTTAACCGAGATTCAATCATTTTATTAAAGCTAATTTGATTCTTGATGGCAGTAGAGAAATTATCCATTCTATTATTTATATTTTCTAGCATTTTATCATTAGATGCCAATTTCTTAGATAGGTTATCCATTAGCTTTCCTTGATTATACACTAACTCTCTCAGAGGTGGAAAATTATTATTATTGTTGTAAGAATTGTTACCTTGATAATTACCTGAGTAGTTAGGCCTCTGTTGATTCCAACCTTGATTTTGTTGAGGACGGTTGTAGTAGTTGTTGTTGTTATTGTTGATTTAGTTCACATCCTCAAGCATCTCAGGGCCGTGATTGCCTGAGTGTCCAGTATCTCCACACTCCTCACAAGTCATGTGAGAGTCGTAGATGTGCAAAACTTCTTTCTTATCTCCAGTTCTATCATCGAGCTTCTTCATGAGCAGGTCTAGCTTTGCAGACAGCATGTCTACCTCCTTGAGCTGATGCATACCTCCACCTCTCTTGCGTGTCTGGGTCCTCTCTTCATTCCAGCTTTGGTTGGATGCCATCTTCTCCACAAGAGCTGTGACTTGTGATATGGTAAGTGATTGGAATGCTCCTCCGGCTACAGCAACCATGGTTTCTCGGGCATGTTGCCGAGCCCACGATAAAACGTCTGCATCAGTAGCCAACTCTCCTTTCCATGATGGGGACATTCTAGGATATAGTCTTGGAAGCGCTCCCATGCTTCTGGAACGGATTCATCATGTTGTTGCTAAAAACTTGTAATCTTCCCACGGAGAGCATTGGTCTTGCCCATAGGAAAGAACTTAGCTAGAAAGTTCATGGAGCAGAGTGCCCACGTAGTATTCTTCTCCTTTGTAGCGTAGAACCACTGCTTCGCTCTTCCTAACAGTGAGAATGGGAAAAGGCAAAGTAGTATAGCATCTCTGGGGACTCCTGATATGGTGAACGTGTTGCAAATCTCCAGGAAGTGTTGGAGATGAGCACTAGCATCTTCGTGTGCCTTCCCACAGAACTGGTTGGATTGCACCATGTTGATAAGTCCAGGCTTGAGCTCAAAGTTGTCGTCGATCTCTGCAGCAGGTCCAGTGCGGATGTTGTCCGTAGTGGGAGCTGAGAACTCTGTTGACGGTCCTTAAGTATCAAATTTAATTATCAAATAAACAAAGAAAAGGATCTAAATGAAATCAACATCTAGACTTAGGGTTTTATCTGACGGAATTCCACGAGTTTTGGTGTTCGTCTATTTCTGCAGGGGGTTATCAGGAAATACGGAAGAAAGGCCCACACGTCGGGATTACATAGAGATATCAACGTGCCGTGCAATTATTTTACATCTAGAAGACTCCAGAAGCCACGGGAAGGAAGCGGAGGCCGAACGGAGCCAGGACCTGGGCGCCCGCCCAAGTCCTTAGGGCGCCCGCCCTGCTACAGTGGCCAATCACGTTCAATCTCATGGATTATGCTCCACCAACCTAAAGGATCAAGAATAACCGTTCAATCAATGTCGATTTGATCCGACGGCCCAGGTTCACTTGAGGGGACTATATAGCCAGACCCCCTGGCCCCTGGAGGAGGCAACCATTGATCATTATTCATTATTCATAGACAGAGCAAAAGCTAGGGTTTAGAGATGAGAGCTCTCCTCTCTTCTCTAAACTAGAGTGGATCTAGATAGTAGCAAGATGGAGAGCGAAGGAGGATTAGAGGAGAGGCCGGCCTGTCGGTTCTTCCTCCGGTTGTACTTCGTCATGATCAAGCTCTAATCAAGCTTGCTCATGGGATGACTCTGGTAATCTACTTCTAATTCATTATGCAATTACTAATCATGTATGTTCTGGTTCACAACTCTTTTGAGTACTTCTAATCTATAGGACGCTATAGGTTAGAGTTGTAGTATAGGTGTAAGCGTGGTGCTTAGACTTAGATTACTTGTGGATATCCCCTGTCTAGCTGGATCGTGTGGTATGCCGCGTAGGTGACAGTTCCGTTGGTCCTCTGTAGTCCACCTCTCGTTAGCAGGACACGTAGGGTTTATCGACCTAAGGATAAGCATCCTTTGTGGTGTACTCTTATCACGTGGTTCGTCCCAGACATAGACATACCCCTTTGAAGTAGAGAAACCATAGTTACCCTCTCTATTCTGCTACCATCGCCCATATACTAGAATTGCTCTATTCTCTATTCCCATATTATCACTCACTGTTATCTTACCTTTAATATTGTTCTTATTCGATTCTACCATCTTTCCTATTTACACTTATTTACTTATCTTGGTTAAGTTAGAGTGTAGATCAGTTCTCCTGTTTCCCTGTGGATATGATAAAACCTTTAATCGGGTAAAAGCCTCAACGGTATCCGTGCGCTTGCGGATTATCTGTGTGCGTATAAATACCATAGTACACTCTAGTGCCATGCTGGGGATGACAACCTAGTATTCAAGTGGTGTTAGCAAGTGTCAACAAACTCACGGATCGATTTGTTCGCCACGGCTTCGAACTCTGAAGACAAGTTCCGGTGAGCTTCTTGATTTGATGAAGATTCTTGCTGAAGTGTTGATGATCTCTTCTTGAGCTTGGCTCTTGTTTTTCTGAATAATGCTTCGAGATTGTCAACTAAATTTCCTGGAAGATGTCTTCTATTCATACATTACCCTGCATAAGATAAAACAGAAAAATATCGGGGTAAAACTGTATGAGAGAATTGATAAGCTCAATAATATTAGTGATGCGAATCATAACTCAAAATCCTATATTCATTCCTGATTAGTAATCAACCTTCCCCGGCAACGGCGCAAAAAATGCTTGTTGGGTATTCTTAACATCATTACCAAAAATAGACTTAGTTGTCTAATTCTGATAACAGTGCCAAAAATGCCAAACCTATCCCTCATACCACTTAAGCCAAGTTGTCATCCCCAGCATGACATGAGAGACGCGGTATTGAAATATGCAATTGCTCATCTAAATAAATAATAAATGGGAACTGCAAGCGCACAGATTAATACTGTTGATATTTGGGAACACAATAAGGAATGGATCCGCAAGCGCACGGATATCGGTAAACACTTCACCCGGGAGGTTATCCAGAGTATCGTATTTATATTTTTACCACTAGGAGAAAGAGTGCATCTGACTAACCCAGTCTATTACTACTAACCTTTAGGCTACAAAGAATGTTTCTCGATGTGAGTGATAAATAGAGAAGACTACAACCGTAATCTCTTTCTAACCTTGGTAAGGATGATCTACTGTTCTGTTGGGGAAGCTTACAGAATCTAGACACCACAGAGGATGTTCGACACGCACCTATAAACCCTATCCTTCCTGATAACGAGATATGGTCTGCAAAGGTAACTCGGAAATGTCACGATCCTCGCTACTACCACGGTCCAGCTAGTCAGGGAATATCTATGAGTATTCTAACCCAAACACCATGTCTACGCTAGAGATGATTACTCTAAACTCTACACGAAGAGATTAAAGTAAACTCATAAACCAAAGAACAATAAAACAAGAACTTACTAGAATTTAGAAGTCGAAATACTGAAGAATCCTAGGAGCAAGCTTCGGCTTAGGAGAACTTGATCCCGTAGGTACAACCTCGGAGTAGACAACGATAGGCCGGGCTTCCTCCGATCTACACCTGCACTCTATCTCTCTCAATCTAGTAGAAATTAGAAGATCTAATTCTACTCACATTGGATGCTAAGCCCTAAAAAGTCTATTTAGAGGAGAGGTATTCCTTTGAGGGCTCCTCTCAACTCTATGATGAACTTGTGTCCTCCAGGGGCCAGGGGGTCTGGTTTTATAGTCCCCTCAAGTGAACGTGAGCCGTCGGATCAAACCGACATTGATTGGACGGTTATCCTTGATCCTTTAGGTCTGTGGAGCTTGATCCGCGAAAAGAGTTCTGATTGGAGTATAGAGGGGGGCGGGCGCCCTAGTCCCTAGGGCGGGCGCCCTAGGCCAGGCCCATTTCTGTCTCTGCTTTGTTCCCGTGACTTCTGGAGTCTTCTAGATGATAGAAAATTGCACGGTGCGTTGATATCTCTATGTAATCCCGACATGTGGGCCTTTCTTCCTTATTTCTTGATAACCCCCTGCAGAAACAGATAAACAACAAAACTCGTGGAATTCTGTCAGATCAAACCCTAATTCTAGGTGTTGTTTGCATATTGGTCCTTTCTCTTGTTTATTTGATAATTAAAATTGATACTTAAGAACCGTCAAAAATACCCCCATACTTAGGCTTTTACTCGTCCTCGAGAAAAGGATGGTTAAGAAAAGTATCTAGGGTAAAACATTTTAAAACATTTCCTTCATACCTGTAGGGTGTTGTAAAAATTCACTGTGTACCGTAGTCAGGGGAAATACATGGTTAAGAGTAGAGATCCTTTCTCCTCAATCCTGTTACTTGGAGTTTTTGTATATTTTTGAAAAGAAATTTAGCATACCTTTTATCCTCATAGGTTCTCTCAGGTCACTCATTATCTTTTATATATCTCACTGAGGCCATTTTAATTTGCAAAAAATTTCAAGCATACTTACCTTGTATTTATTGCCTGATCAAAACGGGATCCAAGGAGAAGAATGCCATACTCTTAGATCAAAGACTTTGGAAATTAAAAACTTGTCAACTCTTGCTGGCATACTGCTTATTAGAGGGACCATGGGCTATCATTTTCTTCTTCTCTCTCTCTTTTTTTAAGTGGATACTGAGGTACCCCTAATTCTACTGCCGAACACTTGTCCATTTTTTCTGCGAGGTTGTCGAGCACTTGCTCCTTTTTATTTCCTCAAAATATCTTTATTTTTTGCATAGCCCATGCCTCTAACGCAATAATACTTCGGAAGAGTGAATCTTTCTGAATAAATGTCTTGATCTTAGGAGCATGATAAATCTCTCAACAAGGGTCTAACTCATTTTGAACAAACTCAATATAGAGTAGATAGCTTTTATAATTATCATATTAATATTTTTAGGTTTATCAGGCATATAAAACACGGAGGATGGTAGCTAGAATTTTTTGAATAAATTCTCCAAGCAACAATGATGTCAAGAATAAGAAACTCATACTCTACCATCTCATATTCCACAATGACTTAGTAACACAGGGTTTTAAAATGATTTTATCATTAATTGCAAATTTTCTGGAAATATCACAGAGTGAGATTAATCATGATTAGAAACATTTTAATCTTTTTAATTTATCATGTCGGAGACAATATTCTGCATAATCCAAGATATATATGTGTATGTGTAAAGTAAAGTGTGCAGAGTATGTACCTGAATCGTGGAATGGTGTAGTCGAAGTGTGTTTGGCATGTTGAGGGATCTCCCCCATACTTGTTTTCTGCTTTCTTGCACAAAAATAAAGTAGAGACACACAAGACATAATAATAATAGTAATAATACTCTTTATTAATCTTGAGACATTTATTACAAATGACTAGTAGCAAACTAGCGATAATAGTAAAATCTAAACCGAATTTAAAGATAAATAACTAAGATGCATTGCCTCAAGATCTAATCTAGATAACTTAGCGGCGCTCTAACTCCTTGATCTTCTTATTGGCACTAGCAAGATCATGCCTAAGACCTAGTATAACGGTGTTGTGGTTAGAGAGCTGCCTAGTGATGGAGTTAACCGAGGACTGGAGGTCTATGATGGCTCTGTCTAGCATGCGAACGTCCTCATCAATATCTACTATAGTCTTGCGACGCTTAGGAGGTGTCTCAAAAGCATTAAGAGCGTGCTTCGGGGCTGCCTTTGGAGGGATGAAACGGACTTTGGCTGCTCTAATCCCTTCGAAGTAAGACCTCTCCTCCTCCGTAGTGTAGCGAATGCTGCTGATCTCGCCGCTCCGGTTGGTCTTGACTCCAACGACCCTCTCATTGGGTCTAGGTGGAAGGATCCTCGTGCCGGTTGGCACCTTGATAGTGGTCTCCTTCTTAGCTGATGGTCCCTTGAGAAGTAGGGGTTGTGGCGGTGCGGTGAGAACTGGTTGAGCATGATAAGATTGGGCGGAGCTGCGTTGGTGTAATGACATGGCTTCTAGCTGTCGCTCTGTGTTGGCCGGGACGAGAGCACAGGCGTCGGGGTCTTCCTTTGGCTTCATGTTGAGCTCGTAGGGAACAACTTCCCAATCGTCGTGGAACTCTTCAGCCATTGGAGCAGCGAGGGACTAAGCAAGCTCTAATTGAAAAAGAAGAGAAGGCTTGGGTGGATTGGTGTTTGAAAACTGACGTCAGGGGTCTGTTTATATAGCGGTCAAAAAGTGCCTCTAGGGGTTGTTTGGGTTGTTCCCGTCGATGTGCGTGAGAAACTTTCCATCTGAAGGGTTATTTGGATTACCATAAGTGTGTTTTCCATAACAGAGGAATTGGGACCGCGAGGGATCAGGAGCTGGGCGCCCACCCTCTTGATTAGGGCACCCGCCCTGTGTCTGGCCCCTCTGTGGGCCTGCTTCCTCGAGCGTGTTTCTAGATGCAAAACTAATTAGGAACATATATATGACCCAAAAACGTCAGTTTAAAAGTGTCAGGCTCTAATTCTCCATGGGAAGGTAAAAATGGATTACGTCTATTTCTTCTAATTCTTTATTGGGCTCTAAAAATAATTTAAGAGGTTGACCATTTACCTTGAATAACGTACCTTCATCATTTTGAAGTGTGATAGCTCCGTGGGATGATGAATTGATTACCTTGAATGGTCCTTCCCATTTACTCTGGAGTTTTCTATGCCCGAAAAGCTTCACCCTGGAATTAAAAAGTAATACCTTATCTCCGGTTGCGAACTCCTTCTTGATCCTCTTGTCATGCCACCTTTTGACTCTTTCTTTGTAGATCTTCGAGTTGTGATATGCTTTCTCTCGCCATTCTTCCAATTCTGATAGTTGCATTCTTCTATGATCTCCAACAATATCTAGGTCCATATTCCATCTCCTTATGGCCTAGTGTGCTTTGAATTCTAGTTCAATAGGTAGGTGGCAAGTCTTCCCGTACACCAATTGGTATGGGGACATTCCAATTGGGGTCTTGTATGCTGTCCGGTATGCCCAGAGTGCATCGGGTAACTTATCTTTCCATGCCGTTCCCATTTCATTCACTGTCTTCTGAAGAATATTCTTGATTTGCTTGTTAGAAGTCTCTGCTTGGCCACTTGTCTGAGGATGATAGGGGTAGTGACGTTGTGACGGATTCCATGTTTTGATAGATTTTGTTTGAAGTGTTTGTCGATGAAGTGTGCTCCTCCATCACTTATCACTACTCTGGGGACTCCAAATCTTGGAAATATAATTTCTTCAAACATCCTCTTTGAACTGATGTTGTCAGCATGCTTGCAAGGTAGTGCCTCTACCCACTTGGAGATGTAGTCAACTGCCACCAAGATGTCCTCACACTTCTTTGTTGGGGGAAATGGACCCATGTAGTCTATTCCCCAGACATCAAAGAGCTCAATCTGAAGGTTGTTGGTGAGTGGCATGGCATCCCTTGTGTTTATGTTTCCGTGCCTTTAACATGGCCCACATCTTCTGATATATTGCTTCGTGTCTTCATACATTGTAGGCCAGTAGAATCCACACTGCCAGATCTTTGAATGTGTACAGAATGCTCCATAATGACCTCCATATGGTGATGAATGACATCTGTCAATGATCTTCCATCCTTCCTCAGTGGTCACACATCTCCTGAGTAAGCCATTAGAGCATACTCGGAAGAGGTATGGCTCATCCCGTATATGTGAACGACTTTCTTGAATAAGCTTCTTTTTGTTCGCTCCTGGTGGTACATACACTGAAACCATAAAATTAATAATATCTGCATACCAGGGGTCAGACCTGTTAATCCCGTAGAGCATGTCGTCCCGGAGTGAATCGTCGATGGGGGTTTCCTGTGGACTCTTAAAATACATTCTAGACAAGTGATCAGCAACAGAATTTTCTACTCCCTTTTTATCTTTTATTTCTAAGTCAAATTCTTGAAGTAATAAGATCCATCTAATCAGGCGAGGTTTAGCATCTTTTTTAGTGAGCAAATATTTTAGTGCAGCATGATCAGTGTAAACAATTATTTTAGCTCCAACTAAATGAGATCTAAATTTATCAATGGCAAAAACAACAGCCAGAAGCTCATTTTCAGTAGCTGCATAGTTAAGTTGAGCTCCTGTCAAAGTTTTACTGGCATAAGCAATTACATGATGCTTCTTATTTTTAGTTTGTCCCAAAACTGCCCCCACAGCATAATCACTAGCATCACACATAATTTCAAAAGGCAACGACCAATCAGGGGGTTGAATGATTGGTGAAGAGATGAGTGATTTCTTTAATAAATTGAAAGATGTTAGACATGCATCATCAAATTCGAAAGGAGCATCCTTGGCTAGCAAAAGAGTAAGTGGTCTAGCAATGAATGAAAAATCTTTTATGAACCTACGATAAAAACCAGCATGGCCAAGAAAGCTTCGAATTCCTTTTATATTCACAGGTGGAGGTAGTTATTCAATTACATCATTTTTAGCTTTGTCTACCTCAATACCTCTTTCAGAGACTGGTGTCCCAGCACTATTCCTTCCCTAACCATAAAATGACATTTTTCTCAATTAAGGACTAAGTGCTTTTCTTCACATCTTTGCAAAACCTTGTCTAAATTTTCAAGACAGCTATCAAAAGTTTTTCCATAAATAGAGAAACCGTCCATGAAAACTTCCTCTTCAATCATATCAGAAAATATAGACATCATGCATCTTTGAAAAGAAGCTGGTGCATTACATAACCCAAAAGACATTCTACGGTAAGCATAAGTTCCGTATGGGCATGTAAAAGTGGTTTTGCTTTGATCATCGGGATGGATCGGGATCTGGTGATACCCTGAATATCCATCTAAGAAATAGAAGAACGAATGGTTCGCTAATCGCTCTAGCATATCATCTATGAAAGGTAAAGGAAAATGATACTTCCTCGTAGCTTTGTTCAGTTTTCTATAGTCTATGCACATTCGCCATCCTGTGACGGTGCGTTGCGGAATTAGCTCGTTCTTTTCATTCATAATGACAGTCATGCCTCCCTTTTTAGGCACAACTTGAACTGGGCTTACCCACTCACTGTGCGGCACAGGATATATAATCCCTGCATGTAGCAACTTTATAACTTCCTTTTTAACTACCTCTCTCATCGTGTTGTTAAGTCTACGTTGGGGTTCTCGAGAAGGTGAAACAGAAGGATCTGTCGGAATACGATGGGTACAAATCATAGGACTGATTCCTGTAAGATCTTGGAGTGAGTAGCCGAAAACTGAGTGATGTTTCTCAAGAATGGTCATTAATCGCAGAGTTTGCTCCCGAGTGAGTTTATCACTAATGATCATAGGAAACTCTGGATTATTGTTTAGGAAAGCATAGATAAGACCAGGTGGTAAAGTTTTAAGCTCTATGGGAGGTCTAGGCGTTTCTGCAAACTCATCTAAGGGTTCAGGTTCAGAAGGATCGACCTCTTCTTTTGTGAAGAAAGGAGCTTTGTCTTCTAAGTCTGGTTCTTCTAAAAGCTCTAGAGATGCAGCCTTTACCTCCTCCATAGGATCAGGCAAAAGATATGACTCGGCCTTATTATTCAAGGAGTGTGAAATTGTTATGGGAAATTTAAAAGTTTTTCCAAAAGAAATGTGTAGCTTTCCAGTATGACCTTCATAAAGGAGTCCTCTAAAAGGTTGTCCTATCAACAGGTCGAAGTCCCATGTATCAAAGATATAGAAGTTCAAATGAACCATGGAGCCTTCTACCGTAAGAGGTAGGACATTAATAATTCCAAGACTGGGGACTAATCATCCCGAAGATTCCTTTATGACTTTTGTTGTGGGGGTTAAGACCAGATTTTTAAATAATTTAAGTGCAAAAGATTCAGACATGATGTTGATCCCCACAATAGGATTATAGAGAGCATCAAATCGATCAGAATCATAAACACAGCGTATAGTTATAGAGGGTGTGTCCAAACGGATCACATCAGAGGAAAGCTCTGATTCCTCCAACCACTCGCTACTCATGACTGAGATAAGCTCTCTCAATTGATGTTCACTTGGTAAACAAATGCTAAACTGGCCGTTTTGGGGTTTGTTAGTAGAATGGTAGTTTGAAATGTTTCCAAAATCGGCAAAAAGATTAGATTCTATATCCATCATGAAATCAGGTGGTGGAATTTCTTCCTTTTGTGGCTCAGAACTTGGGATAGCTAAAGTAGATGAAGAATTTGGCAGAGTGTCTACTTCGTCTTCGTGGGTTTCATCATGAAGGGTATTATCCATCCCAGCTTCTAGGATTCGATCTAAGATCACTCTAGCATCATCAGTAGGGATGCGAAAGAAAGAACCTCTAGACATTGTATGTAGTATTTGTTTATGATCTTTCTGAAGACCTCAAAAAAAGTGAAATAAAAGAACAGGGTCTTCAAGATTAAGGTTTGGACCAGATTCTAAATGATCAGAAAAACGTTTCTAGGATTTTCCCAAAGTTTCATTATCTTTTTGTTTAAAAGATAGAACTTTGAGTCTAAGGTCGCCGATACGGTCGAGGGAATAAAAATCTAGACAAAAGTTGGCTCGTAAAACTCCCCATTCACCTCGTTGTTGACTTACCTTTTGATTATACCATTGTCTAGCTTCTCCCCTTAAAGAAAAAGGAAAAAAGCTTCGAACGTAAAGTTTTATCAGAAATGCCTTCAATGCGAAGACAATCACATGTTTGCTCAAAATCTCTAATATGAAGGTAAGAGTTTTCGTCTTCCTTTCCCGAAAAAGATAGGTTTTGAATCATGGCAATCAACCTATAACTTAACCTATACTGGAATGTTTGGATAGGTTGTGATGACTCCCATGGTAAAAGGTCAGTTACTGAAGGGATTGCAGATTCATGGATTGATTTAGAATCTTGGTTTTCCATAAGGTAAGAGTAAAGAAAATAAATAAAGATTATATAAGATAAGAAAAGGTAAAAGTATAGATACAAGCTAGTAGTAAGACTCAAGGTTATCTCAGCAAACCGTCTTTCTCCCCGGCAACGGCGCCAGAAATGCTTGTTGATATTTGGGAACGCAATAAGGAATTGATCCGCAAGCGCACGGATATCGGTGAGCACTTCACCCGGGAAGTTATCCAGAGTATCGTATTTATTTTTTTTACACTAGGAGAAAGAGTGCATCTGACTAACCTGGTCTATTACTGCTAACCCTTTAGGCTACAAAGAATGTTTCTCGATGTGAGTGATATATAGAGAAGACTACAATCGTAATCTCTTTCTAACCTTGGTAAGGATGATCTACTGTTCTATTGGGGAGGCTAACGGAATCTAGACACCACAAAGGATGTTGAAGCCGCACCTATAAACCCTATCCTTCCTGCTAACGAGATATGGTTTGCAAAGGTAACTCGGAAATGTCACGTTCCTCGCTACTACCACGGTCTAGCTAGTCAGGGAATATCTATGAGTATCCTAGCCCAAACACCACGTCTACGCTAGAGATGATTACTCTAAACTCTACGCGAAGAGATTAAAGTAAACTCATAAACCAAAAGAACAATAAAACAAGAATTTACTAGAATTTAGAAGTCCAAATACTGAAGAATCCTAGGAGCAAGCTTCGAGTTAGGAGAATTTGAACCCGCAGGTACAAGCTCGGAGTAGACACCGACAGGCCGGGCTTCCTCCGATCTACACCTCCACTCTATCTCACTCAATCTAGTAGAAACTAAAAGATCTATTTCTACTCACATTGGTTGCTAAGCCTAAAAAGAAATTTTATTTAGAGGAGAGGTATTCCTTCGAGGGATCCTCTCAACTCTATGATGAACTTGTCTCCTCTAGGGACCAGGGGGTCTAGTTTTATAGTCCCCTCAAGTGAACGTGAGCCGTTGGATCAAACCGACATTGATTGGACGGTTATCCTTGATCCTTTAGGTCGGTGGAGATTAGTCCCGAAAGAGAGTCCTGATCCAACTCTGCAGGGGGGCGGGCGCCCAGGTCAACTGGGCGGGCGCCCAGGGCCTGGCTCCGTATACTTAGCCATCATTGCGAGACAAGACTACGCCCATGCATAGTGATATTAGCAAGGAATATGAGAAACATAGCAATCACTCCCTTGTAATAATGTTTCTCTGCCAGCCCAATACACGAGAGGGGGACTATATAAGAATCAATGAAGTTGTCACTATCACAAACTACCCCACGATCTGGCATATTGTGTACAATCGCAGATAAATACGGTATAAGCACCACGCCTACACAATATCTATCATTTACCCATGGATCCGATGGATAAACGCTATACGATCCTAAACATGTATATAGATCCAATCTAACTAAGCCAAGTATCTAACTATGATAAACTAAGAACAATATAATCTTGAATATAAACGAGGAGCAAAGTCATAAGCAATATATTGAAGTAGAACAAAGTCATATTCATAATATTGAAGAACAAAGATGAACAATTAGAAGAACAATTAGAGAATTACCAAGAATCCTCTTGACAGATCCGGAAACCAATCGAAGATTGACTCCTTCTTGTTCTAATCCTATGTAGCTATGCTAATCTAGATGTCTAATTGATGTGGTGGCTCTAGGCTTGATCAGAGGCTTCTTCTCCCTTGAAGAATAATGAATTAGGGTTGAGAGGCTCTCTCCTCTAGGGGCCAGGGGTTCTGGTTTTATAGTCCCTCCAAGTGAATATGGGCCGTTGGATCAAACCGACATTGATAGAACGGTTATCCTTGATCCTTTAGGTCGGTGGAGCTTGATCCCGAAAGAGTGTCCTGATTGGACTCCAACAGGGGGCGGGCACCCTGGTCTCCTAGGCGGGCGCCCTGGGCCAGGCCCCATTTCGCCTCCGCTTCGTTCCCGTGGCTTCTGGAGTCTTCTAGATGTAAGATAATTGCGCGGCACGTTAATATCTCTATGTAATCCCGATGTGTGGGCCTTTCTTCCGTATTTCCTGATAACCCATTGTAGAAATAGACAAACACCAAAACTCGTGGAATTCTGTCAGATAAAACCCTAAGTCTGGATGTTGATTTCATTTGGATCCTTTTCTTTTTTTATTTGATAATTAAATTTGATACTTAAGGACCGTCAACAGTCATACCCTTTATGCTCGCTTAAGGACTCCTAGGTGGCTAAGTACTACTAACAAGGGGGTTTTCCTTTCGTCGTCCATACGGCGTGCAATAGTATAGATGCCACTTACTGAATGAATGGATCATGTACATCTATGCCACGGTAAGCAATGTTTTCTTTTCGTCGTCCATACGGAGTGAAATTGTATGGGTGCCACTTGCTTGATTGGTAATGCATGGATCTATATGCCTCCACGCTATGGTAAGTGTGAGCTGTGAGAGCATGCCCGTCCAACCGGCGGTCTAGGGGAGTGTTAGTTGTGGTTACTAGAATATTTACATGTTGCACACATGTATATATGAAGGAACTTAATTGTGGGTAGTTGGTGCAACCGTGTATACATATTTGATGTATATATGGGCGTACTTCACATGGGTAGTGTGCTACGATGTATGTTCGGGAATGTATATCGGAGTACCTAGCTTGAAAATAGAAGATCAGACTTTCATTTCTGCACATATACTCTTGTCGGGTTTGGCTGAAATGAAATTTTCTGCAAGTACACTAACAACAAAACGTGTAGACCGTGTAGTTACGTATAAAGAGAGCACATATGTATGCCACCGACTATCCTGCTAGAATTTCTTTTCTAGGAATGGTAAGGACGTACAGAGCGTGCATGCATCATAAATCATTTATGCATCCCTTTATGCACTACTTAAATTCTTGTAAATCTAAAACTTGTACCTAATTATCTTCCCTTGCAAGTAATTTTTCCTCACTCAATTAGGGTCTTTCCCTACAGATGGCAGCCCCACATGCAAGTTAAACTTTTCTAGACATGTTTGGCACTCCTACTTTGTTGTGGAGGGTGCTAAGTTCAGTGGGATATGTGGAACCACCCCAGTATGCTTGGAGAGAGGCGAGCATGCAGGATCTTTGCCTTGGGTAGATGTCCAAATTACAGTTCCTTATTGTCCAAATAACCCACAGTGGCTAGGATGGATAGTGGAGTCTGATGGTCAAACTCCTTGGGAGGGCGCCCAAGTAGCAGCCCTAGAAGTGTTGTTGGAAATATGCCAGGACTTTGGTAATGAGCTAGTTAATGGCCCAGCTGGATCTCTTCCTAGAGTGAGTGTAACAAACACCTTTGTATCCCAGATAGGAACCGAGCCCCTGGAGATGAGAGAAACCATGTTAGGGTATAGCTCTAGCCCCGCCATGAGTGCCATGATGGCGGTATTCAAGCTGTACTATGTACGCCAAGACACCTATATAGAAGCCATGCTAGCGCTTCAGCAAGCTCAAGTTGGGCAGCGCAAACTGCGCAAGCGCGTGCGCAAGCACCGCAAAGCCTTTAGTGATGCACAAGCTGAAATTCAAAACTATCCTACCGCTTTGCATGCCCGCCACAACCAAGTTGAAAATGCAGTTAGAGAGCGCAATGAGGCACAAGCCCGCATGATGCAAATGACTAGGGAGCGAGATGATGCTATGCGCTTGGCTGAAAATAGAGAAGCTGCTAGAGTTAGAGCTTTGTTCTAAGCTGAGGTTAGAGAACAAGAGCTAATCCATAGGATTGCTAAGCTGTAGTTAGATGTCCATCGCCTAAACAATGTTACAAATCCTATTCCACACCCCGTCCCCGTTATTCATGAAGAGGATCCTAGTGAGGAAGATTAGGATGATGGCATAGTTTCTAATGAAGAATCTAGAGAAGATCTGTAGTTTAGCAGTGGTTTCCATTTTATGTACCAACTCGTGTCTTTTTATGTATTGGACTTGTAATCTAAATTTTCATGTTGAGACTCTATGTATTTGGCCATGATGCCCCTCTTGTAAGACTTAAGCTACGACAATGACCTTGTGTAATCATATGCACTTGTATGTGATGCTCCATGTTTATGTTGAGCTTGAATAAATTTCCGGTGATGTTTTTAATCCCTGAAAATTCATTGGTTGTGAATGACTGCAAGTGTGACCAATATCGTGGATGATGTTCACTTGTTGCAAATGGATTATTGTGCCTTGTATTATGTGGATTTATTTTAGTAAATTCTGTATGGCATCAATCGAGATTCATGGCAATTATTTCTATCATCCTAAACGATCACTTGGTATACCTTGTGCAGATGGCTCGCAATACTCGCTCTGGCCACAATGAGGTGCCGCCGCCACCACCTCCTCCCCCGCCTACGCCTGCTGAACTCCTGGCAACTCTTGTTGAGGGCCAGCGGATGCTCAATGAAGCTATGCAAACCATGGCACAGCAAAACCGGGGTGGTCGGCATGCCCACCGAGGCGGAGAAGCAAATCAGTACAGTAATTTCATGGATTTTTAGGACACCAAGCCGCTAGTTTTCAAGGAGGCCTATGAACCTCTGGAAGCTGATGAATGGCTCAACACTCTCGAGCAGAAGTTCCGCTTGCTGAGGGTGACTGAGGAGCTGAAGACGGAATATGCAGTACACCAATTGGAAGGCAAAGAAGGTGTTTGGTGGAGCCATCATAGGGCCAGCTTGCCTGCCAATGCTGTTGTAACCTGGGATCAGTTCAAAACTGCTTTTAGGGATGCTTATATTCTGTAGGGCTTAATGACTATCAAGCACACCGAGTTCATGAACCTAACTCAGGGCACCAAAAGTTTGACTGAGTATCTTCATGCCTTCAATAACTTGTCTCGCTATGCTACTAAGTTTGTTGACACCGATGATAAGAAGCTTGCTAGTTTCAAGAGAGAACTTGGGCCCAAGCTGTCCAAGAATATGGCTGGTAACAAGAGTAGCACCTTCAATGAGTTTGTGAGTGATGCCTTGACCCAGGAGAACTCTAATGCTATCTATGCTGCATCTAAGAACCGCAAGAGGGCCTATCAAGCAGGTGCTTCGCAATCTAAGGCTCCGGTGACAAGTAAGTCAGCCTATCGCCCACCCAATGTTGTGACAAGGTACATGCCGCCGTAGAAGAAGTCAAATGTGAAGACGGGAGTCTGCAAGTCCTTCATAGTTGCTCTTCCCCGAGGTGCCACCGGTCAAGGGAGCTCCAAAACTCCCCCTGATAACCGTCGCTACTTCAACTGCAAACAGGTTGGTCACTGGGCAAGGGACTGCCTGTATCCTAAGAAGACTTCTGCAGCTAGGGTTAATACTCGTACCGGCCGAGTGCACTAAACCACCATTGAAAAAATCCCCGTAGGTGAAGTTGTTACTGCTGGTATGTTTCTTGTCAACCAACATCCCACAATTGTCTTGTTTGATTCTGGAGCGTCGCTTTCTTTTATGAGTCAAGCATTCGCATCTAAGCATGGGCAACATGTAGTTGATCTTGACTAGGGCAAATTTTGCATTAGTGCTGCTGGTAATCAAATCTCTACGAATCAATTAGTGAGGGATGTGCATATCGCCATTGAAGGGCGTAATTACTCAGCAAATCTGGTAATCTTGCCGGGCTTGGGAATAGATGTTATTCTTGGAATGAACTAGATGAGTAAGCATGGGGTTTTAATAGAGACCTCGACAAGGGTAGTCATGTTGAGGGAGCCTGATAGTAAAGAAGCTTTCTTAGTCCAACTTCCAAAAATGACGACATCCGTCACGCTGCCAATGCTATTAGACCACTCACTGTGGCAGAGATTCCTCTAGTTTGTGAGTTCCCAGATGTCTTTCTAGAGGATCTACCCAGGTTACCTCTGGACAAAGATGTAGAGTTTAAAATTTATCTAATTCCAGGTACCACACCTATTTCTAGAAGGCCATATCAAATGCCACCCAATGAACTAGCAGAGTTGAAGAAGCAATTGCAAGAACTCCTGAAGAAAGGTCTCATTCGGCCTAGTTTTTCTCCATGGGGTTGTCCGGCTCTCTTTGTCAAGAAGAAGGACAAGACTCTACATATGTGTGTAGACTATCGTCCACTAAATGCCGTGACTATCAAGAACAAGTATCCCCTGCCTCACATTAACATTCTATTTGATCAATTAGCCAAAGCCAAGGTATTCTCGAAGATTGATCTGAGATCCGGGTATCATCAAATCAAGATCCGACCTGAAGACGTTCCTAAAATGGCTTTCTCTACCAGGTATGGGTTGTATGAGTATTTGGTCATGTCCTTTGGTCTGGCTAATGCCCCTGCTCATTTCATGTACCTGATGAATTCGGTGTTCATGCCTGAACTGGATAAGTTTGTGGTGGTGTTCATCGATGACATATTGGTGTATTCTGAAAATGCCCAAGACCATGAGAAGCACCTTCGGATTGTACTCACTAGATTGTGAGAACACCAGCTTTATGCCAAGTTCAGCAAGTGTGAGTTTTGGCTAAAAAAAGTGCCTTTTATAGGCCATATTTTATCCGAAGTTGGAATTTCTGTTGACCCATCAAAGGTGCAGGAGGTTCTAGACTGGAAGGCCCCAACTTTGGTGCATGAGGTTTGGAGTTTTCTCGGTCTAGCGGGTTATTATCTTCGCTTTATTTTGGACTTCTCCAAAATAGCCAAGCCTATGACCAAGCTGCTACAAAAAGATGTGAAATTTGTCTGGTCTCAAGAGTGTGAGGTCGCTTTCACAGCTTTACGCCATTTACTGACTACTGCTCCTGTTTTGGCACAGCCTGACATTGAAAAGCCATTTGATGTCTTTTGTGATGCATCGGGCACTGGGTTAGGTTGTGTACTTATGCAAGAAGGCCGAGTTATTGCCTATGCCTCTCGGCAGCTGAGGAAGCACGAAGTCAACTATGCGACTCATGATCTAGAGTTAGTACCGGTTGTGCATGCATTAAAACTCTGGAGGCACTATTTGTTGGGTAATCCGTGTCACATATTGTAACATCCCTGATGTTACGGTTACAAAAAAAGGATCATGTCATCATAAGCATTGTAAAGCATAATTGTTAAAGCACATTAGTATGCATCAACTTAAAATAAGTTTACTTTGTTTGCTTGAGCTTAGGGAAGTAGAGTGTGCTTTTGTGGTGTGGTGTTGCTTGTGTGGTTGCTAAAACCCTAGGGTGGAAGTTTTCCGATAGGCTAAAGGGGGGAAAAACCCTGATTTCTGGATCCTAGATTTGCCCCTTTTTGTATAATTTAAAAACTAAGCAAAATTTGAGGTTGAGTTCAAAAGCAAAGTTGTAGCTCTTGGCAAGATGTACAACTTTGGTGTTTTGAGTTTTTGAAGTTTCAATACAAAATTTAAAGTAATTTTGAAAATACAGATTTCCAGAAAGTGTCCCCTTTTCCAACTTAAAACCCCAATTCAAAATCCATTTGGAATTTTGAAAAGTGGTCAACATGAAAGTTGTAGAGCACAAAAAGTTGAGCAACTTTCATGTTGGGAGTTTTTCAAGTTGTTATACAAAATCAAAAGTAATTTTGAAATTCTGTTTTGCCCCAATTCAAAAATTTGGAATTTCTTTGATTTGAGTTTGATTTTCAAACTGTTTGGCCAAATTCACCCTGTTACACTCAAAATCAGTTCTGGACTCTTAAATATGTTTTGTAGCTTATAAAATTTGGCACAATTTTTGTTTTGGTGGAATTTGGACTTTAGTTCAAATTTTGGCTGAAATTC
The DNA here is from genome assembly GCF_000003195.3 of Sorghum bicolor. NCBI lineage: Eukaryota > Viridiplantae > Streptophyta > Magnoliopsida > Poales > Poaceae > Sorghum > Sorghum bicolor. Next base: position 30,263,221 of record NC_012876.2, on the reverse strand, counting down.
GCAAGGGGACAAAAGAGAGGAGATAAGGGAGAGCTACAGTGATCCAGGGGATCACGAGCTCGTCCACCCCGGTTGCAGGGCGGGCAGGCGCCGCCTCCGCGCACGCCGCCACGCAGCTGGCCACGCAGCTGCTTGCTGCTGTGCTCCGCGCGGACGGCCTCATCCACATCCCCTGTTCCGCCGCATGGATAAAGCCTCGGACGGCCGGAGTTCTCTTTTCCTCTCTCGAACCTCACCGCCGACCACCACCGCCCGCCGCAAAAATTCATCTTCCCCGTTGTTGTTCCAAGTCAATTGAGCACGCCAGCAGCTCCGCCTTGAGCTCCGCCACCGATTGCACTCCCTAGCACGAGCTCTAGTCCCCCATAAGCCACAACCGAGCCATTCTCCTTCGACGCCAGCCGAACCTCCACCGCCAAGCGCTTCCCAGCGGCCAGCTCATCTCGGGGCTCCTCAGCCGTCGCTTGCTACCTTGTCAAAGTCGCGGTGAGCTCCTGGTACTCCTACGTCCTTTCCCTTGCTCTCTACCGGCTCTGGATGCTCGGAGTTCGGCACCGAGCTGCTTCCGGCCGCCGGAGCCGTGGCCGGGTGGCTCAGGAGCTCCCCGTGACCATGTCAAGCACGCTAGGCCGCTCGGGGGGTCGCGGCGAACCTAATGGGGCAACTGGTTAGCGCAGGGGAGGGCTCAGCGACGCTGGGCGATCGCCGGAGCAGTGCGGCGCGAGGAAGAAGACGGAACTGACGGGCGGGACCCGCCCGTCAGTGTCCGCGTGAGGGGAGGGGGCCGCGCGCGCCATCCGCTCGGAGCGAGCGCTCGAGCCAGCGTGGGCCGAGGCCAAGCGGGCCGGCCGCGTGGCTAGTTTTTTTTTCTTTTTCCTTTTTGTTTAAAAGTGTTTGATATTTGAACTCAAATAATAAATTCTGTATTGATCCAAAAATCATGAGAATTTTTGTATAGCTTCCATAAAATGTTTGTAGCATAAGATAAATACTAAGTATTATTTTTCTAGTAGTTTGCCTATCTGTAAAAATTGGCCCTTTTAATTAGCAAATAAAACTTGTATGATTTTTAATAATTTGTTAGTATGTCCAAAAATCACCAAAAATTGTGAGATGCCTCTGAATATTGTTCCCTGGCTCCCCACAAAATTTGGTGGCATTTGGATAATGTTTGTTTAAAATATTAATAAACCCTTATTTAACACTTAAGTAATAATTCCAAAATAATTAAATAGTGGTTATTTAGGTCCTCATAATTAGGGTTGAGTGATTTTGGATTATGTGATGACCTGAGGTCATTAACCCTAATGACCTTTGGCATTTAATTATTGTTTAGCCTTAATGCTTAATTGCTGTCATTAGTAATTAATTAAGAATTAATTAAGGTAAATAGGTTTAATAATTACTTAATTTAAGATAATTATGAATTAAGTAAAGTCTTAGTTTACAGATGCAACCTCTTGGGTAAAAATATTAAGTTATTAAACAACTTTATTTAGTGACAATTCTGTATTACATTAAAAAGGCAAATTGTACTTAATTCGGTCCATCTTGCATAATTACCATACGCATATCATAAGCATTCATCATCTTGCGTATAGCGTCCGTGACCGAAGGAGCGCCCGTTGAACCGAACCTCGAGGTCGGTGCTCCGTTCGAGGAAGTCGGATCCGAGACTTGGGAAGTCTCCGAGGGTCCCTCTCTGCCCTGCAACCAAGGCAAGCCCCGGATGCATTAACCCCTCCTTGGATGTTTTAAATCTTTTATGACTTATGAATTGAAAATGCTGCATTAGGTAGTTGAGAATTGGATTAACCTACTTGCTGCATTTACTACCTTGATATCTGTTATCCTGTCCTTGACACCTGTTTTATTTTAAAACTGCATAGCGATGCTTAGCCCTGTTACTAGATAGGTTTTCAAACAAGAAAGTTTGAAGGGTTGTTGTGGGATACACTTACGATCAATGATGTTTCAATTTGAGACCGGTCGGTGGACTTGCTTTAAGAATGGAGTCTTAAAGTAGTGTCTCCAACTGTGTCGATTAAGGACCGGTCCGTTGATGGCCTGCTGGGTTGAGAATTTATAGTACTAGCCACTTGCCTCCGGTAAGCCCAGTCTTGTGATCCCTCGACGCGAACAGCTACTCGCGCACTGGGAGTGGAAAGATGGCGAGAGTAGTGTGTACCCACCTTACGGATCTGAGATGACCGGAAAACATCTAGATCGGCTGTAGGATGGTGGAGTACTGTGCTCTCGGGTGCCGCGAACCTGGTCAGATTTGGGGAGAGCTTGATTTGGGTTGACATATGCAAGATTTAGTTCTACATATGTCGGGTGGTTAGGAACTCCAGCTGGATTGCTAAGCGATTCGAATCGTCGTTGCTCCCCGATTGGGAGACTCAATTCCTTCGACCCTCATCGTAGCTAAATATGCAACTAAGTGATAAAATGAGAAAAGGGAAATTGTCTCATGAGGTTCGGATCCCAATTCCCGGACTCATAGCGACATGAAGCTATGGCCATCAATAAATAATACTTAATGATAGGACTAAGAACTCACGGATTCGTCTGTGGGATATAACCAGTTAGACTATCCTCAAATTCCTCTGCCTCTGCAAGGGAGGAGTTCAGGGTAAAACTTGAAAATAAGGATGCACTACTAGTAAGCTTTTACGCAAAACACTTTGGCTCCTTGCTCAGCCACCCCTTGTCTACCCTAAGCCTGCATCCCTAAATTCTCCTCTTTTCCCGTCGGATAAGTCTTGTTGAGTACTCCCGTACTCAGGGTTTCAATACCCCTGTTGCAGGTGAAGCACAGGAGCCGACTTGTTTCAGACCCTGTTGTGTGACCGTCGTCGAGGTTGACGACGAAGAAGAGTGAGCGTGACCCATGGGCAGGGTCTGTAATTTTGTTCTGTCTGTACTAAAGTTTCAGTTGCTCCGCTGGACCAGGCTTGTAATAACACTCTACTATTTGGAAGAACTCCTTTTGGTAAATTAAGTTATGTAATACTTCCGCTGTTTCACTCTGAAATATTATTTTGGTCTTGTGTTGTTGAGTTACTGCTTTATCTTCGCAACGAATGATCCTGGTGTTAAGGTGGCCACTTGCTATCCTGTAAGGGCGAGAAGAAACAGTTCTCGTTGTTTGACCATTACCAGTGGTCAGGGCGAGCCAGCCTGGTACGCCACGGGTAGCAGTGGAATGAGCGCCCAGCAATGCTCATCGGACTTCTAAAGTGGGAGGACTCCCGACATCACCGTCAGAGGTCCTTAGGACAATGGCAGATGTCGGTGGGCCCAAACACTTAGGAGGTTCTGCCACAGCTGGTATCAGAGCATTCGTTGCTAAGATGACTGCTGAACCTTTTGAAAAACTTCAAAAATTCGTTTGGAACTAATACTATGAACCTGCCTATTTTGAGTCCAAGTGCTTAGTCCTACCCTACCCCTGTCTATAGGCTTTCTTAGAATTTTTGAAGTGGTATGGAGGAGCAACATAAAGTATTGCCCTATGTTGTAAAAGTTTAAAGTAATAACGTTACGAATTGTTAGTAGGAATCGTAAGTTCGTGCATGCATCATGATGTATTAACTGATTAAGTTCCTTCCTCCTTGTTGGGTTGGGTGAATAGAATCAATCCTATTCTTGCTAACCTTTGGGGTCTCTCTTACTAATCTAAACTTACCCTCTACAGGATGGCTCGTCAGAAGCAGACCCCGCGTAAGCGGACCGGTCCAAAAGGAGTTCCCCGACATCAGCTAGCTCCACGCAGTGATCAAGCCAGTAGTAGCCGTTCACCGCCTCAACAGGAGGTGGACAGGTTGTCCGCCGAGTTGACTGAGGTGATGAGAGAGAGAATGTATAATGTTATGGAGATTGGCAAACTTAAAGCTCAACTGGCCAAAGAAAAACAAGCTACGGAAAACTGTGAAGCTATGTTGTCCCGGATGGTGGAGGAGCGGAATGCAGCCATTGCCCGAGAGGAAGAAGCTAGGAGCACCCATAGGCATGAGCTAACTAGGATGAACGCAAAGTTGGGCAAGGCAAAGTATCTTAAGGATTTGTATGTGAAGATGGCGGCCACGGTCACCGCACAACGGGATGTCGCGTGGCAACGAGAGGACCAGCTCCAGCTGGAGAAACTGGAGCTGGCACATCACTTGGATACAGTCAATGACTTGGCTATGCAGTATCGTGATATTGCCTTTGATCTGTATCATCAACTCCATCCACCTCCCGGCGAAGGAGAAATGGATACGGATGGCGAGTTAGCAGATGACGGAGAACCCGATCCAGGCCTCAGTGATGAAGAGGAGTCCGACCCCGATGACCACAACCCAGGGGGTAATCAAGATGATGGCAATGACGACCCGGGCTACAGCTCTGGCCACACCGATTAGTTCGGTGAAACCGAGGGCAACGTCGTTGTAGGGGTCTTAGCTTGCCGTAGTGGGGTTCGGGTTTGTAATATAAGTTTTCTTTCGGTTTGAGAAGTTGAACTTGGTTACTCTTGGTGTGTCGAACTAATGTTTAATAAGTGAATGAAAGAATGTAAGATATGTTCTGTGTTATGAATTTTACGTGATAACAGGTATCTACGATTCTTGTAACAGATGCCGATGCGTACTCGCGGATCCGATGGAGCTGGGACATCCCAGGGAGGGGATGATATCCCCAACCCTCCACCTGCTCCACCTTCTTTGGCTGACGCCATTGCTGTCTTGCTAAGTGCCACAACTGACAACGCTCGCTTGCTGCGCGAGCTAGCACAGCGTCAAACACACCCTGTTCCAAACTTCAGGGCACCGCGCAACGGGGATGGAGAGGCTCGGTATGTGGATTTCACCGAGACCAGGCCCCCGGTGTTCACTAAGGCCGATGAGCCTTTAGAAGCGGATGATTGGCTCCGAACTATGGAGCATAAGTTCAGTTTAATTCAGTGTTCAGAAACTCAGAAACCCTTATTTGCAGCTCAGCAACTTCGGGGAGCTGCAGGTGCCTGGTGGGATAACTTCTTAGCTATTCAAGCTCCCGGACACCAAGTTACCTGGACCGAGTTTAGGGACGCGTTTCGCGCCCACTACATCCCCGAAGGGCTCATGGCCATGAAGGCCGAAGAGTTTCTCGCCTTGCAGCAAGGCGATAAAAGTGTTATGGAATACGTGGCAAGGTTTAATCATCTCTCTCAATATGCCACGGATCATGTGAACACTGACAGAAAGAGGAAAGCCTGTTTCATGCGTGGTCTAAATACTAAACTTCAGACCATGATGACCACTTGCCAAAATGCTACTTTCTATGAGGCGGTAAATATTGCTATCGCCTCAGAGGAAAAGAATAGGAAACATAAGGAAGCCAAGAAGAAGGCTGCTTCCTCTTCTTTCTCTGGTCGCGGTCAAAAGCGCCAGAGGATCATTTATCATCCATAGGGCCACGGACGTTTCCAAGCGCCGTCACCTTATCGTGGTCCTTTCTCCCCTCCACAGTACAGACCCGGGCAGCAGGTATATTCTCGACCTACTGCCCTCGCTTTTGCACCACGCCAGCCGAACGCCCCGGGTGTTCGCCCTACTGCTCCGCCCAGCCACAATTACCCTTGCTTCAATTGTGGTAAGCCTGGGCATTTCTCTAAAGAGTGCCCTTTTCCCCGCCAAACCAACCCTACCTTTCCAAGGCCACCTATGGGCCAACCCCAGCCGGGTCAGTTCAGAACTGGGGTTCAAAAAGGGCAACAGGTACAGAAAGGTAGACCGGTAAAGAAGACAGGGCAAGTCTTCCATACTGAAGTGGAGACAATTCCAGAGGATGAACCAGTGATGATGGGTACGTTTCCTGTTGCAAAGCATCCTGCTTTAATGCTCTTTGATTCTGGGGCATCCCATACATTTATCAATCGCACCTTTGTGTTAAAGCATGGCATACCCATTGGGGAAACACAAGATCATTTTTATATACAGTCGCCAGGAGGACGGCTGATGTCTAAAGAAATGGTTCACCAAGTACCCATCGAATTTGGTGGGCACAATTTTCCTACTAGCATGATTGTTCTTAAGGACCAAGAAATTGATGTCATCTTAGGCATGAACTGGATGGCGCAACGAGGGGTTGTGCTAGACACTTTGCACCGAACCATTAAAATCCCATTGCCCAATGAGAGTTCTTATTTGCTAATCCAATTAGTTACTCCCAAACGGACAATTGGGCAAGTTCATGTCGCTAATGTATCTGAAGTTAAAGATATCCCGGTAGTTCGAGATTTCCCGGATGTATTTCCTGAAGACTTACCAGGTCTGCCTCCGGACCGGGATGTACAATTCAGTATAGAATTGAAACCAGGAACGGCCCCAATATCTCGAAGGGCCTACAGAATGGCACCGAAAGAGCTGGCCGAATTAAAAGCCCAATTACAAGAGTTGTTGCAGAAGGGTTTTATTCAGCCCAGTTCTTCTCCATGGGGTTGCCCAGCCTTGTTTGTGAAGAAGAAAGATCAGACATTAAGGCTGTGTGTCGACTATCGTCCTCTAAATGAGGTGACGATTAAGAACAAGTACCCATTGCCCCGCATTGACTTATTGTTTGACCAGCTAGCTGGGGCCAAAGTGTTCTCAAAAATTGACTTGAGATCAGGGTACCACCAAATTAAAATTAGGCCGGAAGATGTGCCCAAGACTGCTTTCACAACCCGTTACGGGCTGTATGAATACTTGGTGATGTCTTTTGGGTTGACTAACGCACCGGCCCATTTTATGTACCTGATGAACTCTGTCTTCATGCCAGAACTAGACAAATTTGTGGTCGTCTTCATCGATGATATCTTGATTTACTCCAAAACTAAGAAGGAACATGCTGAACACTTGAGAATCGTGCTGACCCGTCTCAGGGAGCATCAGCTATATGCCAAGTTCAGCAAATGTGAGTTCTGGTTGGACAAAGTTCATTTCCTGGGTCATGTATTATCAGCGGAAGGAGTCGCTGTAGACCCAGGCAAGGTAGAAGATGTGTTGAATTGGAAACCCCCGACTACGGTACATGAGGTCCGTAGTTTTCTGGGCATGGCGGGATATTACCGTCGTTTTATCCCAGACTTTTCCAGAGTCGCCAAACCAATCACAACCTTGCTCAAAAGTCAAACAAAATTTGTTTGGTCACCCCAATGTGAGCAAGCTTTTCAGACTCTGAAAAGGTTGTTGACAACTGCACCTGTCTTAGCCCAGCCAGATATTGAAAAACCCTTTGATGTATATTGTGACGCATCAGGAATCGGGTTAGGCTGTGTGCTGATGCAGGAGGGTCGCGTAATTGCATACGCTTCCAGACAACTCAAACCTCATGAAGAGAATTACCCGACCCATGATCTCGAACTAGCCGCCGTGGTACATGCATTGAAGATCTGGCGTCATTATTTGTTGGGAAACACATGTCATCTATATACAGATCACAAAAGCTTGAAGTATATCTTTACTCAAGCTGAGCTTAATATGCGCCAGCGAAGGTGGCTAGAACTGATTAAAGATTACGACCTTGAGGTGCATTATCACCCTGGCAAGGCAAATGTAGTAGCGGATGCCCTCAGTCGTAAGGCTCACTGTAATTGCTTAACAGTGAAGCCTAGGGATATAACTTTGTGCCAAGAGCTAGAGAACTTGGGAATAGAAATGATTTCCCAAGGAAGCCTTTCCAATTTAAAGATTGATTTCAATCTCGAGGCTCAAATCATAAAGGCACAAAAAGAAAACAAAGGCATGAGACATCTTAAAGAGAAGATTTCTAATAGAGCACTCACAGACTTTGAGGTGGATGATGCGGGAGTAATCTGGTTCAAGAACCGGTTAGTGGTTCCAAAGGTACCTGAGCTACGTCAGCAAATCCTAGATGAAGCTCATACCACGAGGTATTCTATTCATCCGGGAAGCAATAAGATGTATCAGGACCTGAAGCAAAGGTTTTGGTGGACAAAAATGAAGATAGAAATAGCTCGCTATGTGGCCCAATGTGACACCTGTCGAAAGGTCAAAGCCATTCATCTCAAATCCGCTGGGGAGTTGCAACCTTTGCCTATCCCCGCATGGAAATGGGATGACATAAGTATGGATTTCATAGTAGGATTCCCCAAAACGGCCAAGGGCTTTGATTCCATTTGGGTCATAGTAGATCGTCTCACCAAAACAGCACATTTTCTGCCGGTAAAGCTATTGTATCCTGCCTCCACCTATGCTAAGATTTATTTCGACCGTATCCTAAGTCTGCATGGAGTGCCAAAGACAATAGTGTCAGATAGGGGCACACAATTTGTCTCCCAATTCTGGAAATGTTTACATGAGTCCTTGGGCACTAAGCTTTTACACAGCACAGCCTACCACCCTCAAACCGGTGGGCAAACTGAAAGGGTAAATCAAACCCTAGAAGATCTATTAAGATCTTGTGCCCTGAATTTTCCGGATAAGTGGGATGACTGCTTGCCTCTAGCAGAATTTTCCTACAATAATAGCTATCAAGAGAGTATCAAAATGGCTCCCTTTGAGGCACTGTATGGTCGCCGATGTCGAACTCCATTACACTGGTCAGAACCTGGAGAGAGATGGTTCTTCGGAGTTGACTTAGTGAAAGAGACTGAGAACAAAGTAAAACAAATCCAAAATAACTTGAAAGTTGCTCAGTCCCGACAGAAAAGTTACGCTGATAAAAGGCGTCGACCATTAAGGTTCACCAAGGGTGATCATGTGTATTTGAAAGTATCCCCAATGAAAGGAGTAAATCGTTTTGGTGTTAAAGGCAAATTAGCGCCTCGTTACATTGGTCCATTTCCAATTATTGACCGATGTGGGCAGGTCGCTTACCGCCTTAAACTGCCCGAACGATTATCCGGGGTACATAATGTGTTCCATGTGTCTCAACTGAAAAGGTGTCTTCGGGTACCAGATCGAGTTCAAGATATTGAAGATGTAAAGCTTGAACCAGATCTAACTTATTCGGAATATCCTATCCGAGTACTGGATCAAAAAGCTAGAGTTACTCGAAGGACAACCACTAAATGGTATAAAGTACAATGGAGCCAGCACTCTGAAGAAGAAGCCACCTGGGAATCTGAAGATTACTTGCTAGAGAATTTTCCTGAATTCTATGCTTCTCTTCAGGACGATATATGATAACCAGAGGATGTACTCTAGTAAAGAAACAGGGTCGCCAAAGCCATGTACTTAATGTACATACATGCATATAATGAAGTATTTTCCCCAACTCCTTGCCTTATGGAAAAGTTGAAGATGAAAGAGTTTTGACAAATTTCCTTTTCCATTACTTACCCTAAGGTTTTAAATCTCGAGGACGAGATTTCTTTAAGGGGGAAGGGCTGTAACATCCCTGATGTTACGGTTACAAAAAAAGGATCATGTCATCATAAGCATTGTAAAGCATAATTGTTAAAGCACATTAGTATGCATCAACTTAAAATAAGTTTACTTTGTTTGCTTGAGCTTAGGGAAGTAGAGTGTGCTTTTGTGGTGTGGTGTTGCTTGTGTGGTTGCTAAAACCCTAGGGTGGAAGTTTTCCGATAGGCTAAAGGGGGGGAAAACCCTGATTTCTGGATCCTAGATTTGCCCCTTTTTGTATAATTTAAAAACTAAGCAAAATTTGAGGTTGAGTTCAAAAGCAAAGTTGTAGCTCTTGGCAAGATGTACAACTTTGGTGTTTTGAGTTTTTGAAGTTTCAATACAAAATTTAAAGTAATTTTGAAAATACAGATTTCCAGAAAGTGTCCCCTTTTCCAACTTAAAACCCCAATTCAAAATCCATTTGGAATTTTGAAAAGTGGTCAACATGAAAGTTGTAGAGCACAAAAAGTTGAGCAACTTTCATGTTGGGAGTTTTTCAAGTTGTTATACAAAATCAAAAGTAATTTTGAAATTCTGTTTTGCCCCAATTCAAAAATTTGGAATTTCTTTGATTTGAGTTTGATTTTCAAACTGTTTGGCCAAATTCACCCTGTTACACTCAAAATCAGTTCTGGACTCTTAAATATGTTTTGTAGCTTATAAAATTTGGCACAATTTTTGTTTTGGTGGAATTTGGACTTTAGTTCAAATTTTGGCTGAAATTCGCAAGGGGACAAAAGAGAGGAGATAAGGGAGAGCTACAGTGATCCAGGGGATCACGAGCTCGTCCACCCCGGTTGCAGGGCGGGCAGGCGCCGCCTCCGCGCACGCCGCCACGCAGCTGGCCACACAGCTGCTTGCTGCTGTGCTCCGCGCGGACGGCCTCATCCACATCCCCTGTTCCGCCGCATGGATAAAGCCTCGGACGGCCGGAGTTCTCTTTTCCTCTCTCGAACCTCACCGCCGACCACCACCGCCCGCCGCAAAAATTCATCTTCCCCGTTGTTGTTCCAAGTCAATTGAGCACGCCAGCAGCTCCGCCTTGAGCTCCGCCACCGATTGCACTCCCTAGCACGAGCTCTAGTCCCCCATAAGCCACAACCGAGCCATTCTCCTTCGACGCCGGCCGAACCTCCACCGCCAAGCGCTTCCCAGCGGCCAGCTCATCTCGGGGCTCCTCAGCCGTCGCTTGCTACCTTGTCAAAGTCGCGGTGAGCTCCTGGTACTCCTACGTCCTTTCCCTTGCTCTCTACCGGCTCTGGATGCTCGGAGTTCGGCACCGAGCTGCTTCCGGCCGCCGGAGCCGTGGCCGGGTGGCTCAGGAGCTCCCCGTGACCATGTCAAGCACGCTAGGCCGCTCGGGGGGTCGCGGCGAACCTAATGGGGCAACTGGTTAGCGCAGGGGAGGGCTCAGCGACGCTGGGCGATCGCCGGAGCAGTGCGGCGCGAGGAAGAAGACGGAACTGACGGGCGGGACCCGCCCGTCAGTGTCCGCGTGAGGGGAGGGGGCCGCGCGCGCCATCCGCTCGGAGCGAGCGCTCGAGCCAGCGTGGGCCGAGGCCAAGCGGGCCGGCCGCGTGGCTAGTTTTTTTTTTCTTTTTCCTTTTTGTTTAAAAGTGTTTGATATTTGAACTCAAATAATAAATTCTGTATTGATCCAAAAATCATGAGAATTTTTGTATAGCTTCCATAAAATGTTTGTAGCATAAGATAAATACTAAGTATTATTTTTCTGGTAGTTTGCCTATCTGTAAAAATTGGCCCTTTTAATTAGCAAATAAAACTTGTATGATTTTTAATAATTTGTTAGTATGTCCAAAAATCACCAAAAATTGTGAGATGCCTCTGAATATTGTTCCCTGGCTCCCCACAAAATTTGGTGGCATTTGGATAATGTTTGTTTAAAATATTAATAAACCCTTATTTAACACTTAAGTAATAATTCCAAAATAATTAAATAGTGGTTATTTAGGTCCTCATAATTAGGGTTGAGTGATTTTGGATTATGTGATGACCTGAGGTCATTAACCCTAATGACCTTTGGCATTTAATTATTGTTTAGCCTTAATGCTTAATTGCTGTCATTAGTAATTAATTAAGAATTAATTAAGGTAAATAGGTTTAATAATTACTTAATTTAAGATAATTATGAATTAAGTAAAGTCTTAGTTTACAGATGCAACCTCTTGGGTAAAAATATTAAGTTATTAAACAACTTTATTTAGTGACAATTCTGTATTACATTAAAAAGGCAAATTGTACTTAATTCGGTCCATCTTGCATAATTACCATACGCATATCATAAGCATTCATCATCTTGCGTATAGCGTCCGTGACCGAAGGAGCGCCCGTTGAACCGAACCTCGAGGTCGGTGCTCCGTTCGAGGAAGTCGGATCCGAGACTTGGGAAGTCTCCGAGGGTCCCTCTCTGCCCTGCAACCAAGGCAAGCCCCGGATGCATTAACCCCTCCTTGGATGTTTTAAATCTTTTATCACTTATGAATTGAAAATGCTGCATTAGGTAGTTGAGAATTGGATTAACCTACTTGCTGCATTTACTACCTTGATATCTGTTATCCTGTCCTTGACACCTGTTTTATTTTAAAACTGCATAGCGATGCTTAGCCCTGTTACTAGATAGGTTTTCAAACAAGAAAGTTGGAAGGGTTGTTGTGGGATACACTTACGATCAATGATGTTTCAATTTGAGACCGGTCGGTGGACTTGCTTTAAGAATGGAGTCTTAAAGTAGTGTCTCCAACTGTGTCGATTAAGGACCGGTCCGTTGATGGCCTGCTGGGTTGAGAATTTATAGTACTAGCCACTTGCCTCCGGTAAGCCCAGTCTTGTGATCCCTCGACGCGAACAGCTACTCGCGCACTGGGAGTGGAAAGATGGCGAGAGTAGTGTGTACCCACCTTACGGATCTGAGATGACCGGAAAACATCTAGATCGGCTGTAGGATGGTGGAGTACTGTGCTCTCGGGTGCCGCGAACCTGGTCAGATTTGGGGAGAGCTTGATTTGGGTTGACATATGCAAGATTTAGTTCTACATATGTCGGGTGGTTAGGAACTCCAGCTGGATTGCTAAGCGATTCGAATCGTCGTTGCTCCCCGATTGGGAGACTCAATTCCTTCGACCCTCATCGTAGCTAAATATGCAACTAAGTGATAAAATGAGAAAAGGGAAATTGTCTCATGAGGTTCGGATCCCAATTCCCGGACTCATAGCGACATGAAGCTATGGCCATCAATAAATAATACTTAATGATAGGACTAAGAACTCACGGATTCGTCTGTGGGATATAACCAGTTAGACTATCCTCAAATTCCTCTGCCTCTGCAAGGGAGGAGTTCAGGGTAAAACTTGAAAATAAGGATGCACTACTAGTAAGCTTTTACGCAAAACACTTTGGCTCCTTGCTCAGCCACCCCTTGTCTACCCTAAGCCTGCATCCCTAAATTCTCCTCTTTTCCCGTCGGATAAGTCTTGTTGAGTACTCCCGTACTCAGGGTTTCAATACCCCTGTTGCAGGTGAAGCACAGGAGCCGACTTGTTTCGGACCCTGTTGTGTGACCGTCGTCGAGGTGGACGACGAAGAAGAGTGAGCGTGACCCATGGGCAGGGTCTGTAATTTTGTTCTGTCTGTACTAAAGTTTCAGTTGCTCCGCTGGACCAGGCTTGTAATAACACTCTACTATTTGGAAGAACTCCTTTTGGTAAATTAAGTTATGTAATACTTCCGCTGTTTCACTCTGAAATATTATTTTGGTCTTGTGTTGTTGAGTTACTGCTTTATCTTCGCAACGAATGATCCTGGTGTTAAGGTGGCCACTTGCTATCCTGTAAGGGCGAGAAGAAACAGTTCTCGTTGTTTGACCATTACCAGTGGTCAGGGCGAGCCAGCCTGGTACGCCACGGGTAGCAGTGGAATGAGCGCCCAGCAATGCTCATCGGACTTCTAAAGTGGGAGGACTCCCGACATCACCGTCAGAGGTCCTTAGGACAATGGCAGGTGTCGGTGGGCCCAAACACTTAGGAGGTTCTGCCACACATATATACTGACCACAAGAGCCTCAAGTATGTCTTCACTCAGCCCGAGCTAAACATGAGACAATGAAAATGGTTAGAGTTGATTAAAGACTATAATCTCAAAGTGCACTACCATCCAGGCAAAGCCAATGTTGTAGTAGATGCCCTTAGCCGAAAGCAACATGTTGGACCTCTCCTCGAGGAAGGTTTCAATTTATTGCACCCTGTGGTCTTGCACAATATTGTAGTCAGTTGTTCCTTAGAAAGTGAAATCATAGAACTACAAAAGACCGACCCGAGTATCTTCCATATCAAGAGAAAAATGAAAGAGCAAGACACCAAGCATTTCAGGGTAGATGAGAAGGGTGTACTATGGTTTGATGACCGACTTGTAGTACCCAAAGACCGTGACCTACGCAATAAGATCTTAGATGAAGCTCACTCTTTTAAGTTGTCTATCCATCCTGGTAGTAGCAAAATGTATCAAGACTTGAAGCCTCCTTTCTGGTGGACCAAAATGAAGAAGGAGATAGCAGCTTATGTTGCTAGGTGTGATACCTGCTGTAGGGTAAAGGCAATTCACCTTAAGCCTGCAGGATTGTTGCAACCTTTGTCGATTACGGGTTGAAAGTGGGAGGAAATCAGCATGGATTTCATTGTTGGGCTTCCCCCTACTCAAAAAGGTTACAATTCCATATGGCCATATGGGTGATTGTTGATCGCTTGACCAAGTCAGCTCATTTTATTCTGATACAATCTACATACCGATCATCTGGCTATGCTGCGTTGTACTTCTCCCAAATCATGAAATTGCATGAGTGCCTCGCACTATTATTTCTGATAGAGGTCCTCAATTTACTGCTCGCTTCTGGGAACATTTACATTCACTCCTTGGTACAAAGTTGGTTCGCAGTTCAGCCTACCATCCTCAAACCTCCAGTCAGACTGAGCGTGTGAATCAAATTTTAGAGGATATGTTGAGGGCATGTGTCATCTCTTCCAAGGGTGCATGGGAGAAGTGGCTACCCTTAGCTGAATTATCTTACAATAATAGCTATCAAGAGAGTATTCAGATGGCTCCTTTCGAAGCTTTGTATGGCCACAAATGTAGAACTCCTCTAAACTAGGTCGAACATGGTGGAAGGAGGTACTACGGAATTGACTTCGTCAAGGAAGCCGAAAAGCAAGTTCTCATTATCCAGAAACACATGGAAGCCGCCCAAGCTAGACAGAAAAGCTACACTGACCGACGAAGAAGACCACTCGAGTTCGAAGTAGGTGACTTTGTGTACCTAAAGGTCTCACCCATGAAGGGAGTAAACCAATTTGGTGTGAAGAGGAAGCTTGCCCCTAGGTATGTGGTCCCTACCAAATCATTGAAAAGAGTGGCAAAGTGGCTTATAGGGTACAGCTACCTCCTGAGATGCAAGCTATTTTCCCTGTATTCCATGTGTCTCAACTTAAGAAATGCCTTCGCGTGCCCGAAGAGAGAGTGGAAACAGGAGGTCTTAAGTTACAATCAGATATATCTTATGAAGAAAAGCATGTACAAATTCTTGATGTCAAGGAAAGAGTTACTCGAGGGAGAGTGATAAAAATTTATAGGGTGTTATGGAACCATCAAAGTGAATGGGATGCCACTTGGGAAAGGGAAGACTATTTGCATGTGACTTACCCCTCCTTCTATGAAAAATGGTAAGTCTCCCAAATCTCGGGACGAGATTTTTGTGAGGGGGAGGGCTGTAAGACTCCTAGTGTTAGCTTGCATGTTAACCATGAGCATTTCATCAATGAAGCATCATCATCCTCACTCATGAGCATCATACCATGATCACATGTCATTTTGGAGTATACACTATGTGATTGAATTACTTATATGGCTTGTTCTATGTGTAAGTCATGTATGACTAATGTATACAAATGCACATTATCTTCCAAAATACTTTATTCATGTTTAGAATATCATTTTGAACAAAGTTTATGTTGGAGGTCTCACCCAAAAAATGCCCCTAAGTCATGGTTAACCCTAGGTTGACCTAGTTGACCACCTAAACCTATTTTTAAAGATCTTTGATGAAACCAGTGTTCGATACCTTGCATGTAAATGATATCTAAAGCAAAGTTGTAGTAAAGTTTATAAGCTAGAAAAGTTGTTTTGGTGCCTTTTCATGAAAATGGTTGGAACCTGACCAAAAGAGGCCCACAAGACAAAAATCACTGCTATCTTCAACACTTAGGCGATTTTGGCTAAGTCTGGGTTCTACAGATTCGAGGTAGGGTACTTGGGAGCGTTGTAGTTTGAATTGTAAGCCAAACCAGACCTTGATCCTTTAACCAAACTTGTAGAACAAGTGTAGCTCTATCAACTTGGACAAATTCGAGCCAAAGCCACTGAGTGGATCACGAGTAAAATGTCGACGAAGATCGGGATTCAGTCACGGTCGACGGCGACTGAATCGGCCAATTCAGTTTGGAGAGTCACCATCTGCCGCCATGTGTCTTCCTAGGCGTAGGCCGTACGCCGTCGACGACCTCGCCTGTCAGCTTCGACGATGCCCTCAAGTCGCCACAATGCCACCCCGTGCCTCAGACGCGTCGTCCACTCCTCTAGAGCGCCACATTTCGCCCGCCAGTGTCCTCGGCGAGCTCCGCCGCGCTTCAGCGAGCTCTCCCGGCCGCACCACCGCGTCCCGAGCCGAGCTACTTCGCCCAGAGCTCCACCACGACGTCCTCTACCTCGATGTCCACCTCTTTCCCTTAGCCGAGCACCGGTGAGGTCACATTGCCAACTCCATCACGAACTCCACCTCGCCGGAGTTCACAGAGATCACAGGCAATGTGACCACCTCTGGCTGTGATTCTTCTTCCTACAGCTTCGCCTTGCTTCCCTCTTGCTTGTCCGTAACCACTACTGGGTCGCCATGGCCCCAATACACCGGCGTACCACCGCGCAGCGCCGCCGCTCCGCCATTCTCGACGGCGAGCACCTTAGAGTCCACTAGATCGTAAGCCAAGAACAGGTTTGCCTTGATGTTAGGAACACGTAGATGCCCTCAGTTTCCCTGAAGACCTCGTCATCGATGAGATCTCCGGCAGCCGAGCTCGCCTCTGCTCTGTGTCTCGCTGACGAGTGGCACCCCTGTGTCAGTCACTGTCTCTCTCTCCCCCTATTTCTATTTTTGGGAAGATTCAATGGTGTTTTGGAAAATTCATAACTTGAGTTAGATAGATCCAAATGGAGTCATTCCAATTTTGTCAGATCCTTGAGTCAATCTAGGTTTTAATAAAAATATGGAACATGCCATGTTTTTGCATAAATAAATATATATGATTTAATCCTTGGTAAAAAGAAGGTAATTATATCTTGAGATCTGTAAGTCCTATCACCATGCAAATTTAGGAGATTGTTAATCATGCTATGTATACGCTCTGATAAATTTCTCATGATTTTTGGATGCCCTGTGGTGAAGTTATAAATAGCTCTTGTTTAAATAGGAGTTTCTTATGGTATTTTTAATAAATAGAGTATGACTCCTTTTATGATGAAACTTGCTGGGTGATGTAAACATGTGAAGATAACGCTAAGAAAAATATGAAATCTATTGTTTGACACTTTTTGATAGGGTTTCACATTTATGCCTCTAATGCCATGAGTAGCTTGTCATTTTTGTACCTCACAATCTGCATGTGCAAGAGCCATGAACATTTTACAGTAATCTTGTGGTAGCCTAGATAGATTGTTGTAATTTTGTTAGAATTTTTGGAGCACTTGTACTACATGCTTATTAATTCACCTTAATAATTAAATAAATAGAAAATGGGATGATCCAAATAAGTTTAAACCTCACCATGATGTTTTATGGTGTTCCTTAGACATGTTCTAGCTGCTGGTACTTTTGGTTTGAACCACTGGTACATTCTTAATATGTGCTAAAATATTATTTTTGCTATTTATGCCTTATCTAGAGCACATTCTGGGTAGCTGATGAAAATTGCTTAAGAACTGCTTGAAGATGAAGTTTGCTGGAAAACTTGTAGCTAACTTACTAATCTGCTTTGTATCCAAAGTTCATAGTATTTGGTTGAGTAGTTCAAAAGCTGTGGCTGTTGCAAGCAGCTGCTGCGAAGTGCTTCTTCTCTGGATTTTCCAGAGCATCCAGGAGACTTTGTATGTTTTAGTCTATTTCGGTTGGGAATCTTTCTGTGATGTCTAAAAGTGACTTGTAGATAATTTGTTAAGCTTACAAAAAGTGCTTACTTGCTTAGTTTGACCAACTGATGACTAAGTTATAGCTAAAACTTGTGACTAACCAGTCTGCCCATGACACCAGTTGTTGAGTATGAGTAGCTAAGGTTGATTAGCTTGTCTAGTTAGCCTCTGTACTAGAGAAGAAGTATGCACTTACTGGTTATTTCATGATCCTCTCAATCTTACGGGGCAGCGTCCATACCCCAGAGAAGTCGTGTACCTG
Source organism: Sorghum bicolor (assembly GCF_000003195.3). Classification (NCBI taxonomy): domain Eukaryota; kingdom Viridiplantae; phylum Streptophyta; class Magnoliopsida; order Poales; family Poaceae; genus Sorghum; species Sorghum bicolor. The sequence continues at coordinate 30,245,338 of NC_012876.2, read as the reverse complement.
CACGCACAACTCTTGACCCAAAGGGTGAAGAGGAATCATCAGTAGCATCCAAAAACTCAAGGGCAGTGGGATCCTAGGGTGAAGAGGACATATCGGCGAAAGGAAAAACCGTCTCGTCAAAGATGACATGACGAGAGACGATGATACGGTTAGAGTGCAAGTCAAGACACCGATATCCCTTGTGTTCGGAAGAGTACCCCAGGAACACGCGAAAGTTTATGTGGAGCTGTGGATGATAAATTAGGATAGCTCGCGCAGCCAAGAACACGAAGATGGTCATATGAGGGCTGCCTGCCATATAGAGCAAAAAAAGGATGTTTGGCCATCTAGAGTTTTAGTGGGGTGACGATTAAGGAGATAAGTGGCAGTATGTAAGGAGTCAGCCCAATAAACTGGAGGAAGACTGGCCTAGAAAAGGATGGAGCGCACAATATTATTATCTGTGCGAAGAGTGCGCTCGGCCTGTCCGTTTTGCTGTGAGGTGTACGGACACGACATGCGAAGAATGACTCCATGGGTGAGGAAGAACGTGCGGGCCAAAGAATGATCAAATTCACGGCCGTTGTCGCACTGAACTGCCTTGATGGAGGAGCCAAACTACGTGCACACTGTTGACACCGTTTTTTAGGCACGTGTCCAGGATGGCAGGATAAAGTGGCAGTATACTGTTCGCAAGAAGAATTGCCGATGAGGATGGTTGCCGATGAAGGAGAGATCGGATGTGACTAAGTCTGCAGGCAGTGATGTGTTTATGCCGATGGCTATAATGGAGGAGTCTGCCGATGACTATGGCAAGGAGTCTGCCGATGATACGGAGGAGGGGTCCGGAAACTGCTGATCGGTTTATGGAAGAATTTTAGTTTGTCACGGGAGATAGCTTTGTTATTTCCTTATTTGTCTAAGTCGTCTTGTGTACGGATTCCGTGTGATTTAGAATTCGAATTCTAGTCGTGTTTAGTTGTAGCTCTTTGAGCAGGGTATAAATATGAACCCTAGGGCCTTGTAATGATCAATCAATCAATCAAACACCAGTTTTTACTCATATTCTAGCATCTACTATTTCGACGACTTCGTCATACTTTTTCCTTTTTACTACGAGTTCTTAGGAATTCGTTGACTTAAGCTCGGCGTGTTCTCAAGTTCCGCGTGAATACCTCTTGGCTGTGACATCCGGGCGTATCGCTGTTGTCAGGACCAAAGTGTTCGAGTTACCACCTTTGCCGATAGTAAGGTCAAATCGGCTGGCACGCCTTAACGTTTATATCGGGTATTAGCCCTTTGTGTTTGCAGATCAGTTTTGCATCAACACATCTTTTGGCACGCTCGGTGGGACAGATTCAAGATCAAGATCAACATGTCGACTTCTGAGTTTGATCAAGAGAACGTCATCCCCGTGACGGAAGCCAAACTCAAGGATGAGCAGAAGCAGGTTATTGCTAAAGCCATGGAGGATTACAAGCTGCAATGCCTGAAGTCCTTCAGCATAAACAGGAGTGGCGAGGTGATCCAGAAGGATGCACTGCTGGCACCACGGCAGGTTACTTTCGAAGCCAATCCTGGCAAGCTTCAAGATATGGTTGACAGTGCTATCAACCGAGCTTTGATCAACCAAGCTGGCGTACTGTCTAATACGTTTTTCAATGCCGTGGCAAGGACTTTCAAGGAAGGACAAATCCCACCAGATTATGTGGGCCCTTCTCATCATCAGCCAACGTCACCAGAGGTCACGGCTCCATCGGCTGTTACGGCCGCTGCGAGTGCACAGTCTGTCGTCCCTCCAAATATGTCGGGAACTACTAATGCACAATCTGTGCCGATGACAACTAACCCGCAAACTTCATGTGGGCAGAATAATCTGACTACAGATATGTTGGCATCGGCAATGTCAGGGCTGACTCTTCCTCCCAACTGGTGGGGTTATGGTATGCCCCCAGAGTTGACGCCGGGTACATCACAGATAACCGACATGAGGGGCAAGACTCCTATGACATCGGCGCTTCCCTATGCGCCGTTGAACCAGAGTCCTCGGTATACTACAACTACTACTGCAAGGCCTCACACTGGGAATCCTCAAGATTCAATGTTCCAGATGCCTAATGCATCGACAGATTCAATGCTGATGCAACAGAGGTCTATAGCTGTTGACACCGTTTTTTAGGCACGTGTCCAGGATGGCAGGATAAAGTGGCAGTATACTGTTCGCAAGAAGAATTGCCGATGAGGATGGTTGCCGATGAAGGAGAGATCGGATGTGACTAAGTCTGCAGGCAGTGATGTGTTTATGCCGATGGCTATAATGGAGGAGTCTGCCGATGACTATGGCAAGGAGTCTGCTGATGATACGGAGGAGGGGTCCGGAAACTGCTGATCGGTTTATGGAAGAATTTTAGTTTGTCACGGGAGATAGCTTTGTTATTTCCTTATTTGTCTAAGTCGTCTTGTGTACGGATTCCGTGTGATTTAGAATTCGAATTCTAGTCGTGTTTAGTTGTAGCTCTTTGAGCAGGGTATAAATATGAACCCTAGGGCTTGTAATGATCAATCAATCAATCAAACACCAGTTTTTACTCATATTCTAGCATCTACTATTTCGACGACTTCGTCATACTTTTTCCTTTTTACTACGAGTTCTTAGGAATTCGTCGACTTAAGCTCGGCGTGTTCTCAAGTTCCGCGTGAATACCTCTTGGCCGTGGAATCCGGGCGCATCGCTGTTGTCAGGACCAAAGTGTTCGAGTTACCACCTTTGCCGATAGTAAGGTCAAATCGGCTGGCACGCCTTAACGTTTATATCGGGTATTAGCCCTTTGTGTTTGCAGATCTGTTTTGCATCAACACATCTTTTGGCACGCCCGGTGGGACAGATTCAAGATCAACATGTCGACTTCTGAGTTTGATCAAGAGAACGTCATCCCCGTGACGGAAGCCAATCTCAAGGATGAGCAGAAGCAGGCTATTGCTAAAGCCATGGAGGATTACAAGCTGCAATGCCTGAAGTCCTTCAGCATAAACAGGAGTGGCGAGGTGATCCAGAAGGATGCACTGCCGGCACCACGGCAGGTTACTTTCGAAGCCAATCCTGGCAAGCTTCAAGATATGGTTGACAGTGCTATCAACCGAGCTTTGATCAACCAAGCTGGCGTACTGTCTAATACGGTTTTCAATGCCGTGGCAAGGACTTTCAAGGAAGGACAAATCCCACCAGATTATGTGGGCCCTTCTCATCATCAGCCAACGTCACCAGAGGTCACGGCTCCATCGGCTGTTACGGCCGCTGCGAGTGCACAGTCTGCCGTCCCTCCAAATATGTCGGGAACTACTAATGCACAATCTGTGCCGATGACAACTAACCCGCAAACTTCATGTGGGCAGAATAAACTGACTACAGATATGTTGGCATCGGCAATGTCAGGGCTGACTCTTCCTCCCAACTCGTGGGGTTATGGTATTCCCCCAGAGTTGACGCCGGGTACATCACAGATAACCGACATGAGGGGCAAGACTCCTATGACATCGGCGCTTCCCTATGCGCCGTTGAACCAGAGTCCTCGGTATACTACAACTACTACTGCAAGGCCTCACACTGGGAATCCTCAAGATTCAATGTTCCAGATGCCTAATGCATCGACAGATTCAATGCTGATGCAACAGAGGTCTATAGCCCAGTCGGGGTATGTCAATTCAATGATGGTACCCAATTACCAATAATCGGCAGCGCCTATGCCGATGAACGCTAATAATGGATGGCTTGGACAGCAAGTCTTTGCACAAACGCCCCAACAGAGTTACCAGGCTACAGGATTCCAGCAAGGACAGATCTATCCCGGATTCCAGAATGAGGGGATTCCCAACCAGCCAATAAATCTCGGACAGCAACTCGGGGGGCAGCAAATCGGTGGACAGCAGTCTGGTGGTCCACAGATTGGAGGCCAGATGATCGACCCAATGTTCCGCGTAGATCGTGCCCCAAACAGACACGTGGAAGCTCACCACCAGGTGCCGGACCCGCAGCCGCCTCATCGGCAGGATGCCGATGCATATTGGGCCGATAAGATCGCTGAAGTAATGAGGGATCAATTTGGGATAAAACCCAAAGTCAACACTTATTCGTACCGGACACCGTATCCTCCTGCATATGATTTGATCCCGCTTCCGCATCGGTACAAGGTACCAGACTTTACTAAATTTTCAGGGCAAGACGACACGTCAACTATGGAGCATGTCAACAGATTCATCATTCAATGCGGAGAAGCTGGTAACCGGGACGAATTAAGGGTCCGTCTATTTTCATCATCATTGTCTGGATCGGCCTTTACTTGGTTCATATCATTACCTCCTAACTCGGTGATTACTTGGGCCGATCTGGAGAAGCAATTCCACAAATACTTCTTTTCTTGGGTTCATGAGAAAAAGATTACCGATTTGGTCAAATTGAGACAACGCAATGATGAATCGGTTGAAGGTTTTGTGCAAAGGATACGGGAGGTCAAAAATAAATGTTATAGTTTGATTCTAGATGATCGGCAGCTAGCCGATTTGGCTTTCCAGGGTTTATTGCCACACATCAGGGATAAGTATGCCTCTCAGGAGTTTGAAAGCTTAAGTCATTTGGTGCAGAGGATTTCTGATCAAGACATCAAGCTTTTCGAGCCCAAAAGAGCATGGAACAAGAAAGTATCATTTGTTGAGGCAACAAGCTCAGATTCTGATGAGGAACCAGTCATCGGCTTGGCAGAGTGGGTAAAGAACAAGAAGCCGATGTCTTGCCCTTTTGGGCAAAAGGAACCAGAGAAGTTTGCTTTTGACACTACTAAGGCCGATAAGATATTTGATTTTCTACTTCAAGAGGGTCAGATCAAGCTATCTCCTAATCACGTGATCCCATCGGCAGAGGAGTTGAAGAGGATAAAATATTGCAAGTGGCATAATGCAACTTCTCATGACACCAATGAGTGCAAAGTCTTCAGACAGCAGCTGCAATCGGCCATAGAGTCTGGGAGAATCAAGTTTGACAGTCCCAAGATCCAGAAGACGATGAAGATAGACCAACATCCTTTCCCGACAAACATGTTGGATGCCAAGGGAGAGGCTAAGGTCTTAACATCGGAAGCAGCTGAGAAAAGTGCATCGGTAGATCCCCAGCATCAAGTTACTACTGCCGATGCAAGAGGTAAGGGCTTGGTCCAGGAAGGGACCAGTTCAGTGAGGCCTCCTCGGTCTGGCATCGTTATAACCACTGCTGCATGATCGGGCATTAGCACCGGTCGGGAAGGGCCTGTTGCCCCGGTTCCCGAGCCGGTGCTGCCCTTCCGGGACTAAAGGCCCACCCTTTAGTCCCGGTTCGGCCAACCGGTGTTAAAGGGTTTCTTTTTCTTTTTTTTTAGTTCACTTCTTCGGTTCTGTTTATTGTTTATATATAATATATAATAATAGGTTTTTCAATACATGTTTTGCTGATACAATAATATATTTATATTACACGCATATTAAGCATATATAAATGAAAATTATAGGCTAAGCTTAATAGTTAAGCTTTGCCTATAATAAAATGAATAGACCACATCAAAAATTAAATATATAGATATGTAAAAAGCTTTATATATATATAGTTTTATATGTACAAAATTCGTAACACATATATACATAGAGTTTGTTCTCCCAATGTCTACAAACGATACAAATGATCATCGTTGTTTGGTATAAGAGTTTCGTTGCCGTTGAAGTGAAACTCGCCGTTTGGATTGATCACTTGGTCGCGGAGAAATCCTGCTATCGTCTCTTGGATAGCTTTGATTCGGTCTTGTTGTAGGACCTTTTCCCTCAGCCATTCCGTCTTTAATTTGAAATAAATAAAAAAGGTATTAGTTATCTAAGTTATTCAATATAATTCAGGAGATAATGAAAAGAGACATGTAACGTACTCTGAGCGTCTCTGTGGGTGTTTGATTGACTTGTGCCATCATGAATTTGCACACGTAATATGCACATAGATTGTTCCCTCCTTCTTGTCTTAAACACCACTGTACGATGTATATATATATAAAAATATTCATAACCACGACAATAAGAAGGCTAAAAGTTAGCGAAAGTTTGTTAGCTAGTAGAACTTACTTGTGGATGTATTATGTTAAGCGGCGCTTTACATCCACTGAGATGTTCACGATCAATGAATCTTTCCCAAACCCTATACACAGCCATTGTGGATCGTGAACTAATAATTACAGAGTCATATTATGATATTTTTGTAGCTGAGATCGACATTACGTACCTTTGAATAATGTTTACCATTTGTTGATAATTTTCTTGTGGTTTTCTCATTGAGTCAAAGATTATCAATCGGTTCTTGGGAATTTCAATGACCATGAGTATCCAGTGAAAGCTGTTTACACACACATATATAGGGTCAGTCCTATAATGTAAAATAAAATATGCATGCACTTAATAACTATATAACTCACTCGAAGTTGAAGGGGAAGAGTATTTTTTGTTTTTCTTTTTGGTTTACAAAGAACCTCATAAGATTGGTGCAGATTTCTATAATCTGCTGTCCACACTGCCTGCGGAGCCTTGAAAACAATATAAGGGTCAACGAACCCAATACTATTGTCATTTCTCATTCTGAGCTCTCTCATTTGGTGCCTGCATATATACATACAAATCCTAAGTGTGTAAGGATTATATACATGTAATTAAAGAAGTTAGAAGTATAATAAAAAGGAAAAATACTTACAGACAAAAGCAGCTGACAAGAGATTTGTCAAGAGCGTCGAGGTGGCATAATTGGTGCAATTCTTCGAACTGCACGTATATGAGGTCATCTCCACGGAAGTAGTGATGTTGTCTAATACGAACAGAAATCCAATTCTCTCCCCTTTTAGACGCCTCAATGCACCATTTGTTTATTGCAAACATTTGTGTGCCGAGCTCGTGTAAACGCTTAGGGTCGAATAGACTCCTGCCCGGTTCATATCTTGCCCTCCATTGATCAACTACCTCGGCTTTTTCAAATGTATGACATCCAAGAATGGCGGTAATTTCTTCTATATTTAAACCGCTCTGTCCAAAGTAACTCTCAAGCGAGTCTAGCTCAGACAACGCTAAGGATTTCTTTGGCATCAAGTCTTCATTTGAGCCGTATTGATTTGGCACAATCAAAGGGGGCACCGGTTTTGATACTTCTCCGAGCTGTGGGACCCCCTTTCCTACTCTCTTCTTAGTAGGCTGTGAAGACTTGACCAGAGACCGCTCATAGTCCGAAAGTGCTGGCTTTTTCTGAGCTTCGCGTTGCTTCTTTTGATGGTCCGCCACCTTCTGCCTCAGTTCCGATGGCTTCACATAAAAGTACGGCTTTTCTGGGTTAAGCCGTTTTTTCCTTTCCTCCTTTATTTTATCAAAAAATTGTTGGACCTCAGCTTTAGATGTAGCAATTACCTCCTCTTCACTCTTTTCGTAAGGTAATTTTTCTGGCGTCTTAGCTCTCTTTGCTGAGGCAGCCTTCTTTGGAGGTGGGACCGATGACTTCGGTCCTTCTTGGACGGACCGCTTCTTACTACCTCGCTTTGGAGGCGAGGGGACCGACCGTGCACTCTTTGGAGAGGGCGGTGCAGGCGGAGGAGTTGGAGAACGCGGTGGAGGAGTTGGAGACCTCGGTGGAGGAGGTGGAGACCGTGGTGGAGGCGGTGGCGGGGTCGGTGTGGCCGCCGCAGGTGTTGGAGGAGATCCAGCATTGTCACCGCCCGCAGCACTATGATGCGCTGGGGAGAGAACTGGACTTAGGTTGGAGGAGTCCCTGCAAAGAAAACAATTACAAGTTTTGTGAGTAAACTTTTTTTAAATTTCAATACATAATAAATAATATAAGAAGTAAAATCACACACAAACCTATGCTGAGGAATAATTATGAAGCGCTTGCGCCAACAAATAAATGTCTTCTCAGCTTCACCTAAGGTCTTCTCTCCGTCTCCCCCTTCTATGTCTAGTGGCACATTGCCACAACCTTTCTCAACCCTATCAACCGAGACGCTAGCATATCCACCAGGTACTGGTCGATTATGGATTCTTGGAGTGCCCGTTCGGTCGATAGGGTTGACAACAGCGATAGCCACCTTTTTGGTGGCATTCCCATCTGGTACATGCAGCTCACAGGTAGTAAAAGCCTCTGTGACATCATCCACGGGGAAGTGTAGCTTCGTGTCATCCTGAATGGTTGGTACTTCCGTGGATGCGCAGCTGCTTTTCAACTGGCCTGGGGGGCTAACATTGACCTCGGGCTGTGATGTACCTTGCCCTTTCGTCATTTGACTAAGTGCTGCTTGCACTTGCCTTTGAATCTCTGCCTGCATCCATTCTTCACGAGCTTTCTCGCGCTCTTGTGACTGCAGAACAAAAGCTTCCAGGCGGCGGATCCGCTCTGCCTCCTCATCCTTCTTTCTCTGGCGGCTTCTGTAGGTATCTTGATCGGCTTGGAATGATTGCAGCCACGGAACTGCCCCATAGCCTCTCGTACGCCCACCGTGCTCAGGATTTTCAAGCGCATAGGTGAGTTCATCCTTCTCCCTGTTAGGCCTGAACTCACCAGACTGAACCGCCTCACGTGCACGAACTAGTCTCTCTGCTGCTCTTGAGATTTCTTGGCCCCAAACTAGCGCCCCGGTGTCTGGGTCCACGCTTCCCCCATGACCGTAGAACCAATGCTTGGAGCGCTCGCTCCAATTCTTTGCTATTGTCTCGGGTGTGACCCCCCTAGCAAGCATCTCCTGTTCCATTCGGTCCCACTTGGGAGCAGCACTCTTATAACCACCTGATCCCATATGATGGTGGTATGCCTTTTTACTGGCATTCTCTTTGTTTCTATTGGCTCGTTCCTCGCCCTCTTCTGATGTTTTGTACTGCACAAAGTCATCCCAGAAGGCCCTCAGCTTTACATATTGCTTGAGGTTGAAATCTGGAGTCTCGTTTTTCTTGACATATTTATTGTACAAAGACTTCTTCCAATTCTGGAAGAGTACTGCCATCTTCTTCATAGTCCAGTCATAAATTCGCACCTTTAACTCTTCATCGTTGGTGTCGAAGGTGAAAACGTCTGTGACGGCTTTCCAAACTAACTCCTTGTCACGATCAGAGACAAAACTGATCTCAGGAGCACCTCGCTTCTCTCTCCATTCACGACAACTGATCGGTATTTGATCTCTCACAAGATATCCACAGTGATTAACATATTTATTTGCATGCTCACCAAGTGGTCTGCCTGTAGCTATCTCAAACTCAGAGATTACATAGCGGCCCTCCAACGGCTTCTTTGGTCCTCGTGGAGGTACGCTTCTCCCCGTAGAGGTCGATCCAGAAGGCTACACGTACATATAGAAACAAAAATACTAAATTAATAACCAAGTAATAAGTCTAAAACCTAATGTAAGAGATGCATTATTTATATATGTTTACATTTACATACCTCGCCAGTATTTTCTTCTTGTTGCACGACAAGTTGTTGCTCAGGGGCATTGCCCTCTTGTTGCTCAGGGGCATTGCCCTCTTGTTGCTCAGTACGATTGCCTTGCATGATGTCGTGGTAATCAACGAAGTACTGACTACCGTCGTCGATTATATTTTGAATGGCAGCTTCCATATAATCAGGATCATCATGAGGATGGTCAGCCATTTCTATGTCTGCAACCATACATATATATATATTCTATATAAGATAAGAAATACACTAATACTACTACAAATGAAAGTGTTGGAGTGCTCTAAAAATAATACTAGGATCTTTTAAGCCAAGTAATACATTAATAAAAAAAAGTAGAATAATATATAGTACAAACAAAAATATATACAAAACCCTACTAGAATAAATTTAGTGGCTAAACACTACTAGAACATATATTAGAGACTTATATACTACTACTAGTACTACTACAAATTAAAGTGTTGGAGTGCTCTAAAAATAATACTAGAATCTTTTAAGCCAAGTAATACGCTAGAATAAAAACAATACTAGAATAATATAGTACAAACAATAATATTTACAAAACACTAGAAAATAAAATATGATACAAGAATAATATACAACAAATATATACTAAAAAAACTACTACAAATAATATATTAAAAAAATAATACATTCATACATACAAACTATATATATGTGTGTGTATATATGTACAAAAAATAATACATATATACAAAAAATAAAACATACATACATACTATATATATACTACAAATAATATATTAAAAAAATAATACATACATACATACAAACAATTATAATTCATACATACAAACTATATATATGTGTGTGTATATATATGTACAAAAAATAATATACATACATACAAAAAATAATACATATATACAAAAAATAAAACATACATACATACTATATATATATACTAGAATAATATATTAAAAAAATAATATATACATACAAACAATTATAATTCATACATACAAACTATATATATGTGTGTATATATGTACAAAAAAAATATACATACATACAAAAAATATTACATATATATATATACATAAAAATATATACAACAAATAATACAACAAATCAAAACACCATATATACATAAAAATATATAAATGTATATATATGTATATGGTGTTTTGATTTGTAGTATTAATTTATGTATATACATAAAAATATATACAAAAAATAATACAACAAATCAAAACACCATATATACATAAAAATACATAAAAATATATATATGTATATGGTGTTTTGATTTGTAGTATTAATTTATGTATATATATGTAATATTTTTTGTATATATATTTCTGGTCTAGCTAGTCTATATAAATACATAATTAATCAATGGCGTTCTCGATCTATACTTAGCAGCGCTGGCCGGAGAGATCAGGAAAGAAGATCGACGTGGGATGTTGGAGGCCCGCGCGCTCGATCTGGCCGTGGCCCGCGGCGGCGGCGTTGGAGGAGGGGCGCGGCGGCGCTGGTGGAGAGCCACGGCGGCGCTGGTGGAGACGGTGGTCGCGGCGGCGAGGGAGTCGAGAACGAAACGACGGCGGCGAGAACGAAACGACCGCGGCGGCGCTGGAACGAAGACGAAGACGAAAGAACTGCCGGATCCAGGGAGCCGGCTGCTTATATAGGGGCGGACCCTTTAGCACCGGTCCGTGGCTGGAACCGGTGCTAAAGGGTCCAGCGCGCGCTAGGGCGGGCTCCTGAAATTTTCAGGACCCTTTAGCACCGGTTCCCACTATGGGCCGGTGCTAAAGGCCCATTTTTTTAGTTTAGTGTTTTTTAATTGTTTTATATATACAGTTTATATTATAAATTGTATAGTAAATTAAATATTTTGCATAATGTTTTTTAAACAGTGACATATATTGTAATTTGTTTTAATATACACATGAAAACTTTTAAACTTAAATATCTTATTGTATTTTTATAATTTGCAATGATTTTGTAAGAATTGTTTAGTATTTTGTTAATGCAAAAATATATTATTCCAATAAATTTACAAAAACTATATCCAATGAACTGGAAATTTATTTTCACATCATATTGACGTAAAACTTTTTATTTTTGTTATTTATTACTAGGAATGCTAGTTGGGTATAATTTTCATCAAATAAAAAATATAAAAATATATATCATGATGAACACACCCTTTGACCGAACCCTAGATTGTCCCAAATGGAAAAGTCATGAATACAAAGTTTGCTACACTCATCAAGTTCTACATTTTGTCTAATGGTCAACTTTTCATTTGGAAAAGTTTGTACCACTGAATTTTGAATTTTCATAGAACTCATAGCCACGCAGCGGTTTCGGAACCCTAGATGGTCTCGAATGGAAAAGTCATGAATACCAATATTGTTCCACTCATCAAAATCTACATTTCATATACAGACCATTTTTGCATTTGACAAAGTTTTGGGAAGGTGTAGTTGAAAATCCACAATTGACACATATAGTTTCATATAGTTTGTGTGAGATTCAAGAATTGGTGGGTATTGTTAACTTAGACTTTCTCAAATGGAAAAGTTGTGTATATAAAAAGTTTAGATCTTGAAGATATCTAACAACTTGGTATTCAAAATATTTTCATTTGAAGTAATTTAGTTTGTCATTTGACCAAATTTGACCAAAACCCGTCTTGGATTTTATAGAAATGTAACTAGAATTGGCTCAAAATTATCCAAATGGAAAAATGGACAATATATAAAATATAGATTTTGATGATCTCTAACAACTTTGTATTCAAACTTTTTTCATTTCAAGTCATCAAATGGGTTATTTGACCAAGTTTGACCAAAGTCAAAGCATTGGTTTTTACAAACACACCCTTTGACCGAACCCTAGATTGTCCCAAATGGAAAAGTCATGAATACAAAGTTTGCTACACTCATCAAGTTCTACATTTTGTCTAATGGTCAACTTTTCATTTGGAAAAGTTTGTACCACTGAATTTTGAATTTTCATAGAACTCATAGCCACGCAGCGGTTTCGGAACCCTAGATGGTCTCGAATGGAAAAGTCATGAATACCAATATTGTTCCACTCATCAAAATATACATTTCATATACAGACCATTTTTGCATTTGACAAAGTTTTGGGAAGGTGTAGTTGAAAATCCACAATTGACACATATAGTTTCATATAGTTTGTGTGAGATTCAAGAATTGGTGGGTATTGTTAACTTAGACTTTCTCAAATGGAAAAGTTGTGTATATAAAAAGTTTAGATCTTGAAGATATCTAACAACTTGGTATTCAAAATATTTTCATTTGAAGTAATTTAGTTTGTCATTTGACCAAGTTTGACCGAAACCCGTCTTGGATTTTATAGAAATGTAACTAGAATTGGCTCAAAATTATCCAAATGGAAAAATGGACAATATATAAAATATAGATTTTGATGATCTCTAACAACTTTGTATTCAAACTTTTTTCATTTCAAGTCATCAAATGGGCTATTTGACCAAGTTTGACCAAAGTCAAAGCATTGGTTTTTACAAACACACCCTTTGACCGAACCCTAGATTGTCTCAAATGGAACAGTCAAGCCGACACAACAGTGAACTTCTTCTTGACGTATGACCCTTGGTTATGATCCTGTCGTAACCATGGAGTATCCTCATTGTTTAACAGAATGCTTGGGTCTTTGTTGACTATGAAGGGCGGAATTCGATCATCCCTTTCGTAATCGCCTGACATGTCTGACTTGTCCTCAATTCCGACAATGTTTCTTTTCCCAGAAAGGACAATGTGGCGCTTTGGCTCATTGATGATTGAGTGGTCATCATTTTTTCCTCTCTTTGGTTTCGTAGACATATCTTTGACATAGAACACCTGACTCACGTCTGCAGCAAGGACGAATGGTTCGTCTTTGAACCCACTATTGTTAAGGTCCACGGTTGTCATCCCATACTCCTTGTCGACTATTACCCCACCTCCGGTCATCTTCACCCATTGGCACCGGAACAAAGGAACTTTAAAATTAGCTGCATAGACTAGTTCCCATATGTCTTCTATGCGTCCATAATATGTTTGCCTGTTCCCATTTGGATCCGTGGCATCCACGCGTACACCACTATTTTGGTTGGTGCTCCTTTTATCTTGGCCAACTGTGTAAAATGTGTTACCATTTATCTCGTACCCTTTGTATGTGAGGACATGCCATGATGGTTGCCTGGCCAACAAATAAAGCTGCTCATCAATGTTTTCATCACCTTGACATTTTTTGCGCAACCAATCGCCAAAAGTTTCCATGTGCTGACGCATTATCCAAGCTTCATTCTTCCCGGGCCACTGGGACCGTAGGTAATCTTTGTGTACCTCAACATATGGTTCCACCAATGAGGAGTTCTGGAGAACTGTGTAGTGTGCTTTATTGAAGTAATCGTTTCCCGTACCAATATATGTTTTCTTCCCAAGTGTTCCCTTTCCGCTGAGTCTGCCCTCGTGTCGAGATTCAGGAATGCCAATTGGGTCAAGGTCTGGAATAAAGTCAACACAGAACTCTATGACCTCCTCTGTTCCGTAGCCCTTGGCAATGCTTCCTTCTGGCCGGGAACGACTATGGACATATTTCTTTAGGACACCCATGAATCTCTCGAAGGGGAACATGTTGTGTAGGAACACAGGACCGAGAATACGAATCTCTTTGACCAGATGAACTAGGAGGTGTGTCATGATATCGAAGAAGGATGGAGGGAACACCAACTCAAAGCTGACGAGACATTGAACGACATCATTCTGCAGAGTAGCTAGTTGCTCTGGATTGATTGCCTTCTGAGAAATTGCATTGAGGAATGCACATAGCTTTACGGTGGCTAGACGTACGTGTGGAGGTAGAATTCCTCTTAAAACGACCGGCAGCAATTGCGTCATTAGAACGTGACAGTCATGGGACTTCAAGTTCAGGAATTTCTTTTCTGGCACATTAATTATTCCCTTGATATTGGAGGAGAATCCAGATGGGACCTTGATGCTGCTAAGACATTCAAACATGCTTTCCTTCTCTTCTTTGCTCAGAGTGTAGCTAGCAGGGCTTAAGTAATGACGTCCATCATCTGTCTTTTCTGGATGCAGGTTGTCTCGTTCTTTCATGCGCTGCAAGTCTTGTCGTGCTTCAAGTGAATCCTTAGACTTCCCGTAGACACCCATGAATCCGAGCAAGTTCACACAAAGATTCTTTGTCAGGTGCATCACGTCGATCGCGTTGCGGACCTCTAGGACATTCCAGTAAGGTAGCTCCCAAAATATGCATTTCTTCTTCCACATGGGTACGTGTCCCTTAGCATCCTTGGGAATAGGTTCGCTGCCTCGTCCCTTTCCAAATACCACTTTTATATCCTTGACCATTTCGAGTACATCATCCCCGGTTCGATTGAGAGGTTTGGTCCGGTGGTCTGCCTTGCCTTTAAAATGCTTGCCTTTCTTTCGTACTGGGTGGTTCATAGGAAGAAACCGACGGTGGCCAAGGTACACGACCTTTCGACATTTTTTCAAAAATACACAGTCAAGGTCTTCATAACAATGTGTGCATGCATTATATCCCTTGTTTGACTGGCCTGAAAGATTACTCAGAGCTGGCCAATCATTGATTGTTACAAACAGCAATGCTCGTAGGTCAAAGTGCTCTTGTTTGTACTCATCCCACACGCGAACTCCTGGTTTGCTCCATAAAAGTTGAAGTTCCTCAACTAATGGCCTAAGGTAGACATCTATGTCATTGCCAGGTTGCTTCGGTCCTTGGATAAGCACCGGCATCATAATAAACTTCCGCTTCATGCATAGCCATGGAGGAAGGTTGTAGATACATAGAGTAACTGGCCAAGTGCTGTGACTACTGCTCTGCTCACCGAAAGGATTCATACCATCTGTACTTAAGGCGAACCGCAAGTTTCTAGCATCATTTGCAAAATCTGAGAATTCTCTGTCTATCGCTCTCCACTGGGATCCATCGGCAGGGTGTCTCAGCATATTGTCTATCTTACGGTCTTCTTTATGCCACCGCAACAACTTTGCATTGTCCTTATTTCTGAACAGACGTTTTAATCGTGGTATTATAGGAGCATACCACATAACCTTGGCTGGAATTTTCTTCCTATGACGTTCTTCACCCTCAACATCGCCAGGATCATCTCGTCTAATCTTATACCGTGATGCCTTACATACTGGACATGCATCCAAATTCTCGTATTCCTCCCCACGGTAGAGGATGCAGTCATTAGGACATGCGTGTATCTTCTGGATTTCTAATCCCAAAGGGCAGACAACCTGTTTTGCTTCATACGTAGTGGTGGGCAATTCGTTGCCTTTCGGAAGCATCTTTTTTATGATCTTCAATAACTGCCCAAATGCCTTGTCAGATGTACCATTCTTTGCCTTCCATTGCAGCAATTCTAGTGTGGTACCCAGCTTTTTTTGCCCCTCTTCAGCGGTGGGATATAGCGATTTCCTGTGGTCCTCTAGCATGCGCTCGAACTTGGCTTTCTCTTTATCACTTTCACATTCTCTTTGTGCATCACGGATGGCATCACCAAAAGCATCATCGCCCCGATCATCTTCTGCCGCCACCTCTTCTTCATTATCTCCCCCCATTGCAACATCATTGAAGCCACCGTACTGAGCAATAATATTGGCATGGTCCAATTCTTCTTCTTCTTCACCTTCATCCATTATAATCCCGCTTTCTCCATGTTTGGTCCAACAAATATAGTTTGGTACGAAACCAGACTTTAATAAGTGTGAATGAAGAGTTCTTGAGTTAGAATATTCCATCAAATTCTTGCACACGGCACATGGACAGCACATGAAACCGTCCCTCTTATTTGACTCGGCCACACTTAAGAAATAGTGCACGCCATTAATGAACTCTTCGGAGCGCCGATCGGCATTATACATCCAATTACGTGTTACCATCTGCATTAAAGATAACATATATATTATGAAAACCATGCACACATATAGTTTCTCATCTTATTGCACAACATGTCTAAGATACATAGTTGATTAATTTAGAAAAGCTTGGCTACAACAAATACAATCGCAACTAGCATTAAAAAAATAAAACTAAAATGCACTTAAGCAACATAATTAGTTCGCGTCCGATCCCAACTATAATAGATAGATCATTCGCTTGATCAACTTCATTGAACTTCTTTCGTCGGCTCACTGCCTCACCACCTTCAGCCTCAACCACCTGTGCAAAAGATTTCTTAATGTGTTCAATGTATTCTTCCTCCCAGTACCAACCTGTACATCCGCCGGTACCGTCCCACTGAAATTAAAAGAGAGAATCAAAAGTTTAATTAATATCATTTAAAAAAATATGCACATATATAAGCAAATGTCTGGAAATAACTCACATTACGATCTGGACACTTGTAGAATATACGACCCTTGTTTACTCCCTCTTTCGACACTTTGTACTCCATCAAAATCTTCTGCCCACACTTGCCACAAGTAATGAGAGGGAGTTCCGGACGGTATCGCTTTTGAACCCGTTGAGAGACGGAAGACCCGGTCACGGTTGCCATCTACTATCCATACTCAATTTTAAAACAATTATAAATTCCACATTTACTAGTAAACATGTATGATACAATGGACATTATATGTAGTAATAAAAATAAATCAAGTGATATTAACAAACCAATTAATTTGAACTATCTTACTTTCTACGATCATAAAAATATACTATAATTCATTCTTGCAAAATATATTAAAACTAGGTCAACCATGAAATATGATATATATATATGGATAATAATTCATGTGAATGATTCAAAATAACAAAGTGGATTTGAGCTAAAAAATGATGGGAACATCACAAGCCAAAAACAACATGAAAAAGATAAGAAAGGCTGAAGTTAGTCACCTCTAAGCGCGAAGAGACGATGACGGAGTCGAAGAAGATCAACGATGGGCGTTGGAGATGAAGAACAAATGAAGAACAAGCAAGAAGAAGCTCCAAGAACAACAATGGTGCTCTCGGTTTCAAATGGGCAGAGGGGAGGAGGGAGCCGGCCTATAAACCGGACCTTTAGCACCGGTTCAGAGCAACAACCGGTGCTAAAGGGTTACCTTTTAGCACCGGTTTGTAACACAAACCGGTGCTAAAGGGTTTGCCTCGGCCCGGGGCTCTGGCCGGTGCTAAAGGGACCCCTTTAGCACCGGTTTGTAATACGAACCGGTGCTAAAGGGTCTCTGCCCCGACAGCACCTGTCAGTAGCCGTTGGGCAGGACCCTTTAGTACTGGTTCGTGTTACGAACCGGTGTTAAAGGGGTCTTTAACCCCGGGCCGCAAAATGGCCGAGGTTTTTGGCCATTTTAGGCATCAACCAATGCCTCATTCTGTAGTAGTGAACTCATAGAAGGCCTCGAGAGAACTGGCAGCAACGGGAAGATCGGTACCGGCGCTAGCAAGAAGATTATCGTCGGGAGGAAGAGAGACGCCGACAAGAGTGGAATCGGCATAGAGATCATTGGAACTGTCTGTTCTTCATCCATTGTTGGGAGGAAAATATTAAGCTTCCCACTGTCAGAGACTGCCCTGAGTGCAACGGTTATGATCGGTACGATAGAACCGATCGGCGTTATCATGATGACAATCGGCGATTTAATGGGCCGATCAGAGGAAGAGTATCAGTTCATGATCGGTTGGGGGGCAGGCTCAGCGTACATGATAGGCTTGGTGATCGTGTCCAATATTTTCCCAGGAATCAGGAAGAGCTCGAGGAGATGGCTAATGCACGAGTTCCCGATGAGTTCATATTCTGCAGGGATGCTAACACGCATCAGATGGAGTCAAGAGAGAATCGACGCCCAGCAACAAGGCAGAAGCCACTTCCTCCATGGTGTCCTGAAGGATTAACCAAGACACAGAAAAGGAGATTGCAACGCGAAAGGCAAGAGGAGCTAAGCAAGGGCGAAAACTCTGGTCAGTCTATAGGTCAGCAGCAATCAGATACTAAGAGGGAAGGTCCATCGACAGGAGTTAACATGGTCTTTATGTTGCCGATGGAATTCCTTGCGCCATCCAGTGATGACGAGGTGGAGTTTTCCGATCAAATAGCTCAACTGGCTCTCGATCCGATGACAGCTATCTTTGAGAAACCTACCGACGACGAAAGACAGCATCTCAAGGCTCTGTTCGTCAAAGGGAGGGTTGATGGGCAGCCAATGACCAAGATCTTAGTTGATGGTGGGGCTGCTATCAATATCATGTCGTATGCAGTATATCGGAAGCTTGGAAAAGGAGATCAGGACTTGACCAAGACAGATATGATGCTTAAAGATTTTGAAGGGAACGTGTCTCTAGTCAAAGGAGCAATATGTGTAGAGTTGACCATCGGCAGCAAAACCTTGCCGACAACTTTCTTCGTGATCAGTGGAAAGGGGGCTTACAACTTGTTGTTGGGAAGAGATTGGATTCATGCCAATTGTTGCATCCCATCTACAATGCACCAATGCTTGGTTCAGTGGGTAGGTGACAAAATTGAGATTGTCCCCGGGGATTCTTCTTATGTTATTGCATCGGCAGAGGTAGACACCTATGAGAGGACCAGGTGCATTTCGGGAGAAGTTTGGGATAAAGATTTTCTCAAGGTTGCCGATTACGAAATTCCACCGATCCAAGCAGTCGGTTCTGATGAAGATTTTTAATGGATAGGTTCGCCGATGATGGAAAGTTAGGCCAGGGATTCACATCGGCCGATGAGTTGGTAGAAGTAGATATAGGTAGTGGTGATAAGCCTAGACCTACCTTTATTAGTTCTAAGTTAGATCATGGGTGTAAACAACAATTAACTAATTTGTTAAAGGAATATAAAGATTGCTTTGCTTGGGATTATACTGAGATGCCTGGTTTAGACCGATCAATTGTTGAACATCGGTTACCCATCAAGTCTGGATTTCGGCCGCATCAGCAACCAGCTCGCCGATGTAATCCTAACATTCTACCTGATATTAAGGCCGAAATCACCAAACTCATTGAAGCTAAGTTTATTCGGCAGTGTCGGTATGCCGAATGGATTTCCAATGTTGTTCCGGTTTACAAGAAAAACGGGAAGCTTCGAGTGTGCATTGATTTCAGGAATCTCAATAAAGCTACGCCGATGGATGGATACCCAATGCCTGTTGCCGATCTGTTGGTTGACGCTGCGGCTGGTCATCGGGTCATTAGTTTTATGGATGGCAATGCAGGATACAATCAAATATTCATGGCAGAAGAAGATATTCCAAAAGCCGCATTTAGGTGTCCTGGTCATGTTGGGTTATTTGAATGGATAGTCATGACCTTTGGGTTGAAGAATGCTGGTGCTACTTATCAAAGGGCCATGAATTTTATATTTTATAAGTTCATCGGCAAGCTGGTGGAGATCTATATTGATGATGTGGTGGTTAAGTCTGGGGATTTCTCAAAGCATCTTGCCGACTTACAAAAGGTGTTAGAGTGCACAAGGAAGCATGGGTTGAAGATGAATCCCAATAAGTGTGCATTTGGTGTATCGGCAGGGCAGTTTCTTGGTTTCATGGTACATCAAAGGGGGATTGAAATTAGTCGAAGATCTATTGATGCCATCAATAAGATAGTGGCCCCTACCAACAAGACTGAGCTCCAGTCCTTGATCGGCAAGGTAAATTTTATCAGGAGATTTATTTCTAATCTGTCTGGTAAGATTCGTGCTTTCAGTCCTCTTCTTAAATTAAAAGCCGATCAAGAATTTATTTGGGGAAAAGAGCAGCAGTTGGCTTTGGATGAAATCAAGAAATATCTAGTGAATCCTCCGGTTCTAGTTCCACCTCAACAAGGAAAGCCCTTCAGATTGTATTTGTCTACCGATGGGACGGTTATCGGTTCGGCTTTGGTCCAAGAATTTGAAGGGAAAGAGAGGGTAATTTACTACTTGAGTAGGAGGTTGATTGATGCTGAAACCAGGTATTCGGCCATTGAGAAACTATGCCTATGCTTGTATTTTTCGTGTATCAAACTGAGGCATTACCTGCTATCGGCCGAATGCACTGTTGTCTGCAAGGATGACGTGGTCCGGTACATGCTGTCCGTGCCGATTATGAGTGGCAGGATCGGTAAATGGATTTTAGCGCTGTCGGAGTTCGATCTGCGTTACGAATCGGCCAAGGCAGTCAAAGGGCAGATTATGGCCGATTTTGTGACTCAGCATTGCGGTGTAGTGGAAGCCTTGGAAATTGTACCCAGGACGCTTTTCTTTGATGGATCTACCTGTGACCGGGGAGCAGGGATCGGCATTGTATTAGTTTCCCCTAAGGGGAGGAAATATGAGTTTTCCTTGCCGATTGTTGCTACATCAACGAATAATCAGGCTGAGTATCAGGCTCTGATCAAGGGATTGGAGTTGTTAAGAGAAGTTCGTGCTGATGCTGTTGAAATCTTCGGGGATTCTATGTTGGTTATAAATCAATTGGCCGGGAGCTATGAATGCCGAAGTGAGGATCTCATAACTTATTTCGAGAAAAGCATGCAACTGTTAAAGGAATTCAAGGATTTCCGATTAGAGCATGTTCCCCGATTGCATAATGAAGAGGCCAATCGGTTAGCTCAGCATGCCTCGGGATATAAGCCTATGATTAATGCAGTATCGGCAATCGCTGCCGATGATTGGAGGAAAGAAATTATAGATTATTTGAAAGATCCATCCAAGAAAGTTGAAAGACGAGTCCGATTTCAAGCAACCAAGTATGTGCTCCTCGAAGATGAATTGTATTATCGAACTATTGATGGAATTCTTCTCCGATGCTTAGGTAATGATGAAGCTAGGAGTTTGATGGGAGAGATCCATGAGGGAGTGTGTGGAGCACATCAGTCAGCTTTTAAGATGAAGTGGATGATTAGAAGGAATGGATATTTTTGGCCGACCATACTTGAGGACTGCTTTAAGTATTTCAAGGGATGTCAAGGTTGTCAAAAGTTTGGTAATGTTCAAAGAGCACCCGCATCGGCTATGAATCCTATTATCAAGCCTTGGCCGTTCCGGGGGTGGGCTATCGATCTGATCGGCCAGATTTATCCACCATCTAGCAAAGGGCATAAGTTTATTCTGGTTGCCACCGATTATTTCACTAAATGGGTTGAAGCTATTCCTTTGAAGAAGGTCACCTCGGCCAATATGATTGATTTTGTGAAGGAACACATTATTTACCGATTTGGGATTCCTCAGACAATTACTACCGATCAGGGCACTATGTTCACATCGGGGGAGTTTGATGAATTCGCAATCGGTATGGGGATTAAAGTGTTGAATTCTTCTCCTTATTATGCTCAAGCCGATGGGCAGGCCGAGGCATCTAACAAAGGGATTATCAAGCTTATTAAACGAAAGATTACAGAAAATCCTAAGCGGTGGCATACATTGTTAAATGAAGCACTGTGGTCTTATCGGATGGCTTGTCATGGATCAACCAAGGTGTCACCCTATCAATTGGTGTATGGACATGACGCAGTGTTGCCTTGGGAGATTAAGGCCGGATCCAGGCGATTATCTTTTCAAGATCAGTTAACCGCCGATGATTATGCTACTTTGATGACAGATGAGCTGGATGATCTAGCAGGGCATCGGTTAAAAGCTTTAATGAGTATAGAAGAAAATAAGAAGAGAGTTGCTAGATGGTATGACAAGAAAGTGAAGACTAAGGAGTTTGCCGACGGGGATTTGGTATGGAAATTAATTTTGCCAGTCGGAACTAAAAGTGCGAAGTTTGGAAAGTGGACTCCTAGTTGGGAAGGTCCTTATCGGATAAGTCGATCGGCTCCTGGTAATGCCTATATTCTAGAAACCCTTGAAGGAGTTGAATTTCCCAGAGCGTTAAATGGCAAATATTTAAAGAAGTACTACCCCAGCATATGGGTCGATGCATAAAAGTTTAAATGCCGATAACACTCCTATCGGCTGGATTAAAATGTATCTGGGGATGGACTTAATGTTTCAAAAGGTGCCGATAACAGTCCTATCGGCTAGACTAAGACATTAAGAAAGCTGAAATGCAGAAGAGCAAAGGTGTGTTGCCGATGAGAGCTTCAGATGTTCAGCAGCACTTGGATTGCCGATATGGCACGCAGCCGGATCTGATTGGCTGTTTCTATCTCTTTGGTATCATCATCGGCAGAACCTTCTATCGGCTTCAGCTTCTTCTTCAACTGCAGCGCTTTGCGACCGTGGGTGTTTCGTTCTTGCTCGAGGTGCTTGATGGTCTCCGGCAGTTGGCTCTCTTCTTGCTAGGCCTGAGACAGAGCATCCTCTACTTGCTTGAGTTCGGCCAGTAGGGCTTCTCTTTTTGCCGATAGATCAGAGACTTTTTGTTTCAGTGCATCACCTGAGGACTTTAAGGTGCCGACGTTCTTATGCTTCTCATCGGCTAAGAGTTTTTCTTTCATCATCTCCTCAGAAAGCTGGATTTGAGCAGCTCTATCGGCAAGGCGTCGAGTGGCTCTTTGGTACTGCAGCTGGCGGCTTTCTAGGTGTGCAGCCTGGAAGAGTGTTTCCTCAGCATCGGCAGGAATTTGGCCTCTAAGGGTCTTGAACAGGGCCTTGGCTGGGTCAGAATCGTTGACCAGTTGGGCTGTGTCTTGATGAAGTATGGCCGATAGCTCTACCAGCTTAGCCCTGGTTTCTGCCGATACAGTCCCAACTGCCCGAGAGGAGCTTGCTTCCTCACCTTCCTCTTCGGAGATATCAATGGCGAAGGAGAATAAGCTGTCGGGAGAATCTTGTTCCTGAAAGTGAGGATGAAATAAGTCATTTTTATGGCCAAAGCTTCGGCAGATAATACTGGTGGAAAATTGGATGACTTACTTGCTTCAGGGTGATTTCTTGCCCTTGGCTGGGAGGTGCTGATGAAACTGCAGGTTGATCGGCCAAAGATACCGATGGAGCTACAGGTTGATCGGCAAGTGTTGTCGATGGAACAATATCAGCTGAAAGTTAACAGAAAAGGTTATGAGATCGAAAAGAAGAAGCTCATCGACAGTAATTTTGAGGAGAGTACGTTACCTTGAGGAGGGATGATACTTGTCTGAAGTGAGGAAACTACCGATAGTATGATTGAGCCTGCTGGGTCGGTAGTTTGATCGCCTACGTCGGCCGGCACATCTTCTGATTGGGGTGCTTCTAACTGAGGTTCTGCTTGCTGGAGTTCTTCCATCTGTGGTGCTTCCTGCATTGGTTGGGGAGACAGTGCTTGCTGTGTCTAGTCTTCTGGAGAAGAAGGAGAAGACTCCACCGGAATTGGAGACACCGAATGAGGAGGGGGAGTTGCCACTTTTTGGCGCTTTGTTCCAGCCTTAGCACCCTTGGTGCCCTTTCTCTTTGGCTGACTAGACTGGGGGGCATCGGTACTTCGATGCTTAGCTTTTGCCGATGCACCGGTTTGCTGCAACAACGAAAAGGGGTTTATAAGCACAGATATAGCCGATATAAAAATGATCAGTGTGAAAGAAAAGGATTTGACAAATTGCCTTGAAAGCCTGCGCCAGAGTGGAAGCAGCTATCGTAGGTGATGTCTGAGTTCTCTTGGTGGTGACTTTCCTGAGGTGCACACCCCGATGCACGACGGAAGCCAGAGTGGGAGCATTGTGGCCAATTGAGGAGATCGGGCCTGATGGACACAAGTCGATCGGCTTGCCACTCCTGCTAACCGATGGGGGGATGTTGTCAACCTGCAAAAGGAATGCAAGGGTAAGCTACCGATGGAAATAGTATTGAAAAAATGAAACATCAGTTTGAAATGCTTACGGTGTCATCGGGGACTTCGTATTCGGGGTCGATCATGCCACGGTATGAGAGGGCCGATCTGCAGAATAGATGCTCTTTCCATTCTGCCCACCATAGCTTGTATGCCTGAGTAATAAAGGCAGCTGGAACCCATTCTGACAGATCTACATCTGTATCGGCATTTGGTGGTAATTGGGCTACTCGAATCCACTCAAGAAGGTTGCTGATGGGTTCTCTGGGTTTTATCACATCGGTATAAGGAAGTGCAATCGGCAACTGGCCGAAAGCTAGCTGGCGAGCTAATGCCGATGGGTTGTAAAATTCATAGGTTTGGGGAGAGGTTTTTGTGCTACCAAAGAAATTCACTGGTATGGCTCTGGGAGTCACAATTGCCATCATCACCTCATTATCCCTGTCAAGAGCTTCATCAAATGGATTGAAGGTTAGAGGGAGCATACTGTCTGGGTCATCATAAGCCAACCATGGTCGTTCATCCCTGGCCAATCCCTCATACGGAGTCTGGAAGAATCGGCTGATCTGATCCGGATTACTCCCTGAACCAGGTAGAACTATGGCAGCTTCGCCAAAGTTCAGGGGGGCACGTGTTGCCGATTCCTCTTCGCCTAACACATGATTTTCGGCTATATCTCTTGGGAAATGCTGTGTGAATAAGTTGAAGTCAAGGCGCTTGTGCAAATGCAGATTGAGCCACATGTTAATAAACCACCAGGGGCCTCCCAAGTTGCCGATAGACTGACCAAGCAGGAGTTTCTGGGCTACCTGATGGAGAAGATGGTAAGCAGTGCCAAGCAAGTATTGGCCGAGAGGAAATTGGCCACCGTTAGCCAGTCTCTCTGCTGCCGATAGATAGACAGAAGTCGGTCCTGCCGATCGACCACAGAACACGAACTTGTCCAGCCACATGTTCAAAAAGGTAGTTTGTTCTTTTATGGTGACAGGCCCCTTCCCACGGTACTTCTGAATGTACCCTGACCAACCGCCGATAGTGCGAGTCTCCACTTTGGCACTAGGAGCGGTATCAAAGAAGTGGGTGCTATCGGCAGAAGACACGTCCAGACCAGTGAGCATAGCTACATCGGCAAGAGTGGGAGAAACAGGGCCATGGCCAAAGACGAAGGCATTAAGGGTATCTGACCAAAAATGAGACGCAGCTATCAACAGCGACTCGTTCCTGTGCATATCGGCAATAGATAGCCTGATGCATTGGGCTAGCTTTCTTTCACCCCACTGGACTTCATAAGAATTGCTGACTCTCAAGAACCAGTCTTTCCACCCTACGGTAGGGCTGGGACAAGAGCGGAAGGTGTCTTTCCACAGATCTAAAGAAAAATTTTCAGCTCTAAAGGGGATCCTGTTGGTTTCTGCGTTGATAAGGTCGGTTGGATCTGGGTCCCCTATAGGGCCGAGGCATTGAAGGTGTGGTTGATCGGTAGGGATGACAATTTTGTTGGACAATTCCTAGTGATTTTGGGTGTAAAGGAAATACAAAAGAAAGAGGAAAAGGAAGATATTCAGTGAAATGAATTACGGATGAACAGGGATACGAGAAAAAATATACAGGAGACGAGATGGAGATCTGACCTCAGGAACGACGAAGCCAATGGCCATCTTGCTGCGAAGAAAGTGTTTGAAGGCACCAGGGGTTGATGGGGAGGAGAGCTTGTCGGAGGTTTTGGGAGTTTCGGATGGCGCCGCCGCTGGAAAAGTAAAGTTGGGTGGTGAAATGATGCGATGGGGAAGGAGTACCCGAGAAGGAACTATTTATAGGACAAAATGGGCAAGGGCAAATCTGACTTATCTCTTTGCCGCCTCCGAGAAATCCGAGGGTACTCAGGTAGATATGGTAACCGTTCGCACGGTAATCAAGGGATTGCGCAGGTGATTTGATGGGAAGCGGTCATTATCTGAAGATATTTTACTGTGCGAGATCTCCTGGTCGGTCCATCGGCAGCGTTCTATAACGGTCATATTGCCGATGGGCGAATAAAGGGGAGGTAGCCGTTTGTACAAACGTCCTGGCCGGTATATCGGCAGATCTTTGTAACAGTATTATTGCCGATGTACGGTTGAGAGAAAAAATGCCCGCTTAGGAAGTTGGGGATTTCGAGGAATCTGCGGGAGAATAGGATCAGAGTAGTTCAGATTGAGGTTGTCGGTTACCAGATTAGGAGCATTAATTATGGGAAGAAGGCATCATTACTGCAGAGAATTTCGGAGCATTAACAGTTTTATACTTCGAAATTGGGGGGCATGTGTTGACACCGTTTTTTAGGCACGTGTCCAGGATGGCAGGATAAAGTGGCAGTATACTGTTCGCAAGAAGAATTGCCGATGAGGATGGTTGCCGATGAAGGAGAGATCGGATGTGACTAAGTCTGCAGGCAGTGATGTGTTTATGCCGATGGCTATAATGGAGGAGTCTGCCGATGACTATGGCAAGGAGTCTGCCGATGATACGGAGGAGGGGTCCGGAAACTGCTGATCGGTTTATGGAAGAATTTTAGTTTGTCACGGGAGATAGCTTTGTTATTTCCTTATTTGTCTAAGTCGTCTTGTGTACGGATTCCGTGTGATTTAGAATTCGAATTCTAGTCGTGTTTAGTTGTAGCTCTTTGAGCAGGATATAAATATGAACCCTAGGGCCTTGTAATGATCAATCAATCAATCAAACACCAGTTTTTACTCATATTCTAGCATCTACTATTTCGACGACTTCGTCATACTTTTTCCTTTTTACTACGAGTTCTTAGGAATTCGTCGACTTAAGCTCGGCGTGTTCTCAAGTTCCGCGTGAATACCTCTTGGCCGTGACATCCGGGCGTATCGCTGTTGCAGGACCAAAGTGTTCGAGTTACCACCTTTGCCGATAGTAAGGTCAAATCGGCTGGCACGCCTTAACGTTTATATCGGGTATTAGCCCTTTGTGTTTGCAGATCAGTTTTGCATCAACACGCACATACGAAAAAAAGTGAGTAAGATCATCGAAAGTGTCGGATTTGAGGCGTAAAGGAAATGTCCAAGTTTAGTGTGTGCAATCTTCTAAAATAACAAGATAGTATTTGTAGCCAGACATACTAACCACAGGGGATGTCCAAAGATCACAATGTATGAAATCAAAAGGTTGAGATGCACGAGAGTTTGACATGCTGAAAGGGAGGCGCACATGGCGGCCAAGCTGGAAGGCGTGGCAAACATGATTATCATGGCGCTTATTACATAAGATAGCATGGGTACTAATGAGCTTGGACAAGGCCTCATGACCGAGACGACGATGCCATAGGGTAGTGGAAGATGCAGCGGCAGTGAAGGCGGTGGTGCTGGGTGGCGCTGGCGGGAAGAATGGGTAGAGATCTCCTATGCTATTGTACCTGGCGATCATGCTCCATGTCGAAAGGTGCTTCACAGAAAGGCCGAAAGGATCAAACTCGATAGAACAAGTATTATCAGTAGTAAAACGACAAACAAAAATGAGATTCTTAATAATGTTTGGTGAAACAAGAACATTAGAAATAAATAAAGGACGTCGCATGGTCGAAAAAGAGTGTGATCCAATGGAAGTAACAGGAAGTAAATCCCCATTACCTACAATGATAGATGAAGGATGTGATGACAAAGGAGGGTGAGAGGTGGAAAGAATACCAGAGTTGTTGACCATGTGGGAGCCAGCACCCGAATCAGCATACCATTCACTGGCGCCAGGAGGAGTGAGCGTCATGGTGCTGAAGTTGCTGGCGAGGGAGGCCGTGTCAATGCTCCCTCCATGCATGGGGTTCCATGCCTGCTGCTGCTGCGGTGCAGGGGCGACGTAGTGGCTTGGCGTCCCGTAGCCGTATCCGAGGGGTACGCCAAAACCATAGGGCACCTGGTAGCCCTGCTGTGGCTGCTGGACAGCCGTGTAGGCTGGTGAAGGAGGGCGGTAGGGAGCCCCCGGTGCTGCTGGTTGCTGCCAGAACGGCACCATGTCCGCCCAGGGGTTGTACAGCATCGGCGGCGGACGCGGCGCGACGATGGTGGAGCTCTGCTGCGCCGGCTGCTGCTGCTTGTGCTTGCCACGGCCACCACGATGACCACGGCCGCCCTAGTGTCCTGCCATGCCACTGCCTTGGCCAGGGGCGTGCATAGGAGCGCCTCTAGGGGCACGACCAGTAGTAGGGCCGCCACAAGGGGCACGGCCAGCGGGGGTCGATGTCGAGGCAGTGACGAGGGTGGTGGGCGCAGGTGGCGGCGTAGTGCTGGACGTGGTGCTGGTGTCGCCGCAAAGTCGTTGAGGTCGATTTCCTCAAGTAGAAGAAGAGTGCGCGCCTCGGCGAAGGTGGGGAACGGCTGCCGCAGCTTGATATTCGTCACCATGGGACAGAATTTGTCGCTGAGGCCACGAAGAAGTGTTAGGACGAGGGTGTTGTAACACCCCAGTGTTATGGGTGCATCAATCATGTGCATAGTATGAGCATCATCATCTACTCAAAGCATATCATGATCATCATCTATCTTGAGCCATGTCATTCTATGCAAAATTGTGATTTAAATTGCTTGATTGGGCTTCCTATGCTTATGTTTGAGTGAACCATAATTGTGTTTGTGCTCTATGCCTTGGTAATTAGTTTATCTATGCTTAACTTAACCTTGAGAACAATGTTCATGTTGATCACTTCTCCAAAATATGCCCTTAAGTCTTACTTGTGTAAATAGGCCCTAGAAACCTCTTTTCCTTAGGCTTTTAAAAAGTGTTTCATAAAATGTTTGCATGTCAAAACTTCCTACAGAAAAGTTGTAGCAAATTTTATAAGGAACAAAAGTTGTTTTATGGCCATCTCACGAAAATGAGCACAAATAGCTCAAAAGTGACCCACAAGGCAGATTTGGGGCTGTTTCCAACACTTAGAAAAATTTCTAAGTCCGGGAACACAAACAGTTTGCTCGATCGATTTTGGAAACTCTATATCTCTCAATCCAGGAAGATCTAGCTTTTGCTCTATTTGGCAAAGTTGTAGATCTCGGCTAGTACTCCAACTTTGTCAACTACATCATTTCCTGGTTCGCGCTGGTTTAGGAGATAATCGTCGTCAAAGTAGCTCTGTCAGTCGGCCATCGCTTTGTCTGAATCGAGATGGAGCTCGCCGACGTGGCCGACCGGCGGCAGAGCAACGGCGACATTTGTCGTCCGTACGCCGTTTCCGGCCCCGCTTGTCAGCTCCCAACGCGTGCATGAAGTCCACGGCGTCGCCCCGCGCAGAGTGGACGCGTCCACTTCCTCTCTGCCTCGCTCCTCTCGCCAGAAACGCGGCCGCCGTGAGCTCTCCGTCGCGAGCGTACTCCGGCGAGCTCGCGCGCGTTCCTTGCTGCGCCATTGCTCACCAAACTTCACCCAAAGCTTCGTCATGAACCGCTCTTCCTTCTCCACCCACCGTCTCACCGTGAAGTCCACCGGTGAGCCGCCATTCCCTTCTTCCCCCAACTCGGGTCGCCGTGACCATCCTTTCCGGCGAGCCCAATGCCGAGCCCTGTGAAGCCTCTCGTCATCTCTGGTTAGGTCCTAGAGGTTGCTTAGGTTCTTAGCTTGCGTTTGTGCCACTTGGTGGACGCTCTACCGAGCTCTCCGTCGCCGGACACGATGCGCAGCGCCGCCGTGTTTCCGCCGGAGATGGGTGCTCTTGTGGCTAGCGTGTTCCACGAGGTTTCAAGCCAAGCCACGTACCTAGGAAGCTCCGCCGTAGTTCGCTGGTGCTGTAGAAGGTCTTAGGTCGCGCTCTACCGGCCTGAGGGCTCCGGCGTAACGCCGAGCACCTCCGCCGAGCCGCCATCGTCGACGGTGAGCCCCTTCCGGTGGCTCCGCCGTGCCGAAAAGGGGGTCAATCGAGTCGCTAGAGACTGGGGATCACGTTGGTGCCCTTGGTTTGGCCGGAGACCTCGCCGTCGCGGAGAAATCGCCGGCAAAAGTCGCCTCGGCCGTGAGGAAGACGACCCTGACAGGCGGGGTCCACTGTCAGCGTCACTCTCCTTCTCTCCTTTTCTTTTATTCAAAATCCTGATTTTTGGCTTTCTTGCAAAAATCATATCTCCTGTTTCTGAGATCCAAAATTTGTGAAACCAATTTTGTGGTATTCCTTGAGATGGCTAGTTTTTAATAAAAATATAAAATGAACCATGTTTTCTGAGAAAATATTTATTAAGGATTTAATCTTGTTATTCATGGATCAATTCATATCTCTGGTTATACTACTTAGTTTGCCATGAAAATTTTATTGTAGTCTCTGTGTGATGCTAGAATGCTATGACAAATATTTCATGATTTTTGGAGTAATGCAACTCTGATATGTAACTTATGATTCAACTTTGGCTTGTTCCTTTAATTAAATCATATAAAATAATTGGTGCTTATGCTGGTGTTCTACTTTGGTAGAAAACATGTTTATGGTATTCCTAAGATATAAATAATCTGAAGTCTGTTGTTTGGCACCATATAAGTCATGTTTTCCAATTTATGAAATAAGCACCTAGCTACATGGTAAATGTATATCTTTAATTTGGTATGTGCAATTGCTCTGAAATTTTTATGGTGATGCTCTGGTGCTTTACTTGTACCTCTGTAATTTTTGTAGATTTTTCTGAGCATCTTGACTAATATCTTGTAATTATGCTCTTTTCAAGAATTAATTAATAAATGCTTTGTTAATAAACATTTGGAGGTTGTCATGTGATTATCTGGTAACCTTATGTTGAGTTTGTATTCATAAGCCATGTGGTTGGCATTGTTTATGTTTTGGTTATGTCATCAAATAATTAATTATAGGGTTAAAGGCTGTTCTGGACAGCAAGGGAGTAATTTAACTCTTGCTTAATGATAATTTGGTTTTCTGAGAATCTTATCTAAATCAAAGTTGTTGTAAACTTATTGAACTAGCTGTGGTTTAAATTTGAGATCATTTGGCTTAGTAGTTTAAAAGTTATGGCTGTTCCAAGTTGGGTTCCAGAAATAGGTGCTCTCTGTTTTCTGGGACAGAACCTTGAACTTTATTTAAATGACTAGTTTAATATATGAATCTTGCTGTGATGTTTAAAGATGAAATGTAGACAATTTCATAAGCTTTCCAGAATGTCCTCACTTAGATTGGTTGGATCTTTGTGGTAATAGTTATGATCTGTTTACTGAGCTACTCTCGTTCTATGTTGCTTGCTGTTATGTGCTATCATGATAGGTTTTGGGTTAGGATAACTTGTTAACTTGTGTGGACTTGTTATAACTTTTGCTCCGTAAATGAGTGTCCAGTGAGTCGCTTATGCATCAAGCATTCATTCTTTTGTATGCACACCTTCTTATTCACTGAGCATGCAATAGGTGCATCGGACGCAGCAGTTTCCTTCGATCTGCAAGCGAATCCCGAAGGCCAGGAGGGCAGCCAAGAGGTGGAGGTCCAGCAAGTCGGACCCGGAGAGCCAGAAGAAGAAGTTGAGTTTCCAAGTCACGAGCACGCTTCGTTCATGAAAGGCAAGCCCCGGAGCATTCTAAGCCTCCCTTTACTTTTGAAAGTTTACTTAATATGTTATATCCTTTCGGCCTTGTCCAGATTACTCACCATACCCTGGTTATAGAGTTAGGATCGAGTAGCAGCTTAGCCATGCTTAAACGGTAGAAGTCGGGTGATTTCCTGTCACCTGCGCGATATAGGGTTATGTCGGATCACGATGGTCTATATGTGCTATCATGGATGGAACCTGATTAAGTTGACTTAAGCCGGGCGGAGTTTTGCAAGTTTGTAGTAACTCCGTCTGTGGCAGCTAAGGACCGATCGTTGTACGTCCTCTTGTCATGTTGAACGCATGCCTAACACTTAGTTGGCCGGATAACTCGTTCCGACCGCGAAGCCGAGTAGTATGACTCAGGCCGGAAGACCGGCAAGTATAAAGTGCGCACTGCCGGAGGAAGTGCGGTGTGCGGGGGACCATTGGCGTAAGCCCAAAGGCAGGTGAGTTAAAATTCCTGACCTCCCTGGCAGAGTGGTAGCCCTGGGAGTGCGGCGCTAATCGGAGCCGCGATTCCTAAGTCGTACCAAAGGTGACCCGTTGGCTCTCCGACGGGGGATGCTTGGGTGAGTGCTAGGAATAACCCTCCAGCTGGATAGGAATTCGATTCGAATCGCCGTCTCTCCCTGCCAGCTGGATAGCAGCGGCAAACGTAGTATTCACTAATGAACTTGGTTCATGATAATGATGATAGCAAGAAGAACATATGATGAACTTGATATGGTTATTATTGCTTGTAATACTCAAGTGATGTGTGTAGTACAGGTGCTAATCTAGTGGTAGGCTGATGATATACAAATATGATGCTCTTAAATTTGGGTAGTCTTAATAAAGGCTTTTGGCAAAATGTCGAGTCAACCAGCTCTACTTGTATATCTTGGCCTTGCATGATCCTTGGTGTCTTTTATGTTTTACTAGACGAGTAAGTCTAGCTGAGTACATTCTCGTACTCAGGGTTTATTCCCACTTGTTGCAGATGACATCTTCTATGACGGTTTCTGCAAGACCTGTCTCCATCCCGCTGGGGATGAGGACTAACCGTTGGGCACGGTTCTCTAAACAATCCTGTATCTGATGCTTTTGGAAGGATGGTGTAGACTCTGGCAGTAACAAGAACTTGTGAACTGAACTTTGAACTAGTGTGTGTAATTATTTTGCTTCCGCTACTTCGAACTTGTGTTGTAATAACTTAATAACTCCGATGTGGTGCCGCTTCGACGGCAATGAATGTCTATGTAACATTCGCTGTGTTTATGTTGAATTATTACGATCTTGGTTTGTTGCAAGTTGGTTTGAAGTCCTTCGTGATTTCAATTGACTACCGGGATTATATATGCTCAAGTTTGGAAACTTGATTGCTTGTCGATCGTTCCTACACTTGAACTCTTATAATTTGGTCGGTTCTGTGACAGCTGGCATCGGAGCAAGTTCAGCATTATAAATGCAGCGTTTGTGTATTTAAAAACAAAAGAGTTTTTAAATAAAATGGTGTAAATCAATAATTAAGTTATGCCAGTGGTCGAATCCTCCTTGCCCACATAGGGACTATAGGTGGCTATTTAAGTACTGACTTGGGGGGTTTTATTTATGCATCTCCGGTAGTACTCAGGTATGGATGTGTGATGACCGCACTATGCTACCCTGTGGTCTAATGGTGGAGGTAGCCTTCATATGTGAATTAGCCACATATGTCGTTAGATTTAAATTATGCAACGTCGCACCTACGCTCTGGTAAGTGTGAGCTGTGAGAGCATGATCGTCCAAACGGCGGTCTAGGGGAGTGTTCGCGGTGGTTTTCTGGAGTTACATGTCAAAACCATGGAACCACGAAAGAAACTTAATTGGGGAGCATTTAATTTCTCGGGTAGCTGTGATGTCATTGTTTGTGCATGTTGGGCATGTCCAAGCAATGTGCACTTAGTTTACTGCTTTCTTGAGTGATATTTTGGGAACTATTGGGCTGAAATGAAGTTTCTGCAGGTACTCTAACAGCGCACGTGTAAACCGATAGTTATCGTATCGAGAGACGAATGTATGCCACCGTATATCCGTGAGAATATTAATTTTCTAAGTTTGTGAGGACGTACGGTTCGTGCATGCATCATGTCGCATTCATACATACATTCTGTCTACTCCTTCCCTTACAATGTCGTCCCCTTTAATTAAATAAATGTTGCTTAAACTAATCCTCTTTTACCCATGGTATTCCTATTCCTTTCCACAGATGGACGCACCCGCTTCACCTCATCCCAGCGACACTTTCATGAGCGAGTTTGGCACTCCTACTTTGCTCTGGAGAGTGCTTCAGTCTGTCGGGTATACTGAGCCACCTCAGTATTCCTGGTGGGAGTTGGAGAGCACAGGAGGGATACAGTGGTTTGCTGTGCAGGGAGTTGTCCCTCCCCATGGGGACAAGCCTACATGGACAGGCTGGACTTGTAGCTCAGATGGGCAGACTCCCTGGGAGGCAGCTCAGGTTGCAGCCCAGACTATCCTGCTCGATATGTGTCAGAGGTGTGGTGATGAGCTGACGGGAGGACCAGCGGCCTCCATTCCCCGTGCTGACCCAACAGCAGCGGAGTGGAAACAGGCTAATGGTTGTGCTTTGGTTCGAGGCAGGGGAGAGAGAGTTGAGAGTTCTAGTCCTGCTATGAGTGCTATGATGGCTGTGCTCAAGCTGATCAGTCAGCGAGAGAACACCTATGCACAGGTGATGGTGGCTGTTCGCCAGGCTCAGGAGATGCAACGGAAGGCTAAAAAGCGTGCTCGCAAGTTTCGCAAGCAAGCTAGACTCCTGGAGCAAGCTCAGAAGGACCGCAATGACTGGGAAGACATTGTGGAGTACCGTAGGCAGTAGTGGGTGAAGGCCATTAGAGAGAGAGATCATATGCAGGATCAGATGAGTCAGTTAGCTAGAGAGAAGGAGACAGTGCAGGAGCGCTTGGTGCAGATCACTCGTGAGAGGGACACTGCACTCCGCGTGTCGGAGAACAGGCATAGAGCTTGGGAGATGCACCGAGTTCAGTCTCTTGAGCGGGAGAACTATCTGCAGGATCAGATTGAGGCTGGTCTTGTGGAGATTCACCGTCTCAACAACTTGCTACACCCTATTCCTCGCCCTATACCCGTGTATCCAGAGGTGGGACCTCAGGTGATTGTGGCTGATGATGATGGTATGGAGGTCGATGGACCAGCAGAGGCTGCACCACCTTTGCACGAGGACGTCGAGGACGAGGAGCTTGAGCTGGTTAGCGACGAGGATGGAGAGGCGATCTTCGACGCTGACTCGGACGATGAGCCTGGAGTGTAGGGAGTAGTGGGTAGTGTCTTGTGGGGATCTTTTGTAGTCTGGCAGCTAGCGGTGATGCTTTTGTAACCATGTTGTAATCCGGAACTTTGACCTTGACTCATGGCATGTACTGTGATGGTGTAACAACTGTATGGACCCAATGTGCAATCTTAACATGTTTGTTATGTTATGACGATGTTTCCCGTTGTGGTGCATATTGCGGATATCTCTGTCATGAGTTGGATTGGTGATGTTGTTTTGTGGAATTGAATTATTGTGCCTTTTCTGTAAAGTTATTCTCTCGAATACTTTCAGGCATAAATATAAGTTCTTCTGCGGCAAATCTTGTCATCATCAATGCTCACTGACTGTGTCTTTACAGATGTCTCGTGGCACCCGAGGTGCGGAACAGCGTGCAAACATGAATCCACCTCCTCCTCCTCCACCACCCAATCCTGCTGAGTTAATGCAAATGATGGTGGACAATCAGAGGATGCTCACTGAGACCATCAATCGGATGGCGAATCAGGGTGGTCGTAATGCACATGAAGGACCAGCTCCTAATCAGTACAGTAGCTTCAAGGACTTCATGGATACAAAGCCCCCACCTTTCAGAGAAGCTGAAGAACCCCTTCAAGCTGAAGAATGGCTGAACACGGTGGAACAAAAGTTCCGCTTGCTTCGGTTGACTGAAGGTTTGAAGGCAGAGTATGCAGCTCATCAACTGCAGGGGCCAGCAGGCATCTGGTGGAATCAGTATCGGGAAGCTCTTCCAGCCGACACTGTGCTTGACTAGAATCTGTTCCGTGATGCTTTTAAAGGGCATTTCATACCACATGTGTTATGGAAATGAAGCATACCGAGTTCATGCAGTTAACTCAGGGCAACAAGACTTTGAAGGAGTATTTGCATGCTTTCAATCATTTGTCTAGGTATGCTCCGGAGTTTGTGAACACTGAGGCAAAGAAGATTGCTAGTTTCAAGCGGGGTTTGGGCCCCAAGTTGCTAAAGACTATGGGCCGCACTAAGTGTGCAACTTTCAATGAGTTTGTCAGTGATGCTCTCACTCAAGAGAACTATAACACTGTGTACACTGCGACCAAGACTCGCAAGAGGGCTTTTGAGGCCGGGGCAGGGTCATCTCAGTCCAAGGCTCCAGTGGCAGCTAGGCCACCGTTCCGCGCCCCAACGCCTAACCAGCGGTACCGCCCTCCGGTGAAGAAGAATCAGGCCAAGACGGGTTTTCGCAAGGGGTACTCTATTGCTCTTCCTAGGGGCAACACGGGTCCCAACTATGCCAAGACTCCACCTGCCAACCGTCCGTGCTGGAACTGCATCAGCCCGGGCATTGGCATAGCAACTGCCCTTACCCGCCAAAGAAGGTCAACCAGGGGAACGTCCGTCAGGGGCGTGTTCACTACACCACTGTAGAAGCAATCCCTGCTGGTGAGGTAGTTACGGCTGGTAAGTTTCTGGTCAATCAACATGACGCACTTGTGCTTTTTGATTCAGGAGCATCGCATTCTTTTGTGAGTTCTGAATTTGTGTCTAAGCATAGCATCAAGGCAATTACACATGATAAGGGCTGTTATTGTATTAGTGCTGCGGGAAATGATATTTCCACCAATCAAGTGGTTTTGGGGGCAACTCTGGAAATAGGAGGCCGTCAGTTTCTTACTGATTTGGTTGTTCTACCCGGTGTGGGCATAGATGTAATTCTGGGGATGAAGTGGATGAGTGGCAATGGAGTTCTTATAGACACCACCACTCGTGTAGTGATGTTGAAAGACCCAAACACCAAGGAGGCATTTCTAGTGCAACTCCCTCGT
Source organism: Sorghum bicolor (assembly GCF_000003195.3). NCBI lineage: Eukaryota > Viridiplantae > Streptophyta > Magnoliopsida > Poales > Poaceae > Sorghum > Sorghum bicolor. Next base: position 30,208,445 of record NC_012876.2, on the reverse strand, counting down.
GATATTCAAATCCGTAGCACTGTGAATGCAGTTACATCTAAGGCTATTCAGGACATTTCGGTGGTGTGTGAGTTCCCGGATGTATTTCCTGACGATTTACCCGGGCTTCCTTCGGATCGGGATGTGGAGTTCAAAATTGAATTGATTCCCGGTACCGCTCCTGTCTCTAGAAGGCCTTATAGAATGCCACCCAACGAATTAGCTGAGCTTATGACCCAACTAAATGAGTTGTTGAAGAAGGGTCTTATCCGTCATAGTTCGTCCCCTTGGGGTTGTCCGGCTATCTTTGTGAAGAAGAAGTATCAATCTTTGCGCATGTGTGTGGACTATCGTCCCCTAAATGCGGTGACTATCAAGAACAAATATCATCTTCCTCGCATTGATATATTGTTTGATCAGTTGTCTAAAGCCAAGGTATTCTCCAAGATTGATTTGCGATCTGGGTACCATCAAATCAAGATCCGTCCTGAAGATGTACCTAAGACAGCTTTCTCGACGAGGTATGGGTTGTTTGAGTATCTCGTCATGTCCTTCGGTCTTACAAATGCACCTGCTCACTTCATGTATCTCATGAATTCGGTGTTCATGCCCGAATTGGACAAGTTTGTGGTGGTCTTCATTGATGATATCTTGATATATTCTTGCAATGAAGAGGAGCATGCAGAGCATCTGCGTATAGTGTTGTCGCGTTTGCGCGAACATCAGCTTTATGCCAAGTTTAGCAAATGCGAGTTTTGGCTGAAGAAAGTACCTTTCTTGGGCCATGTCTTATCTGAAGAAGGCATACCGGTGGATCCAGCCAAGGTGCAAGAAGTGCTGGATTGGAAAGTTCCAACTTCGGTACACGAGGTTCGGTGTTTTCTTGGTCTGGCTGGATATTATCGTCGATTCATTCCTGAATTCTCAGAAATATCCAAGCCTATGACTCGGCTGCTTCAGAAGGATGGGAAGTTTGTTTGGACGCCTGAGTGTGAAGAGGCATTCCACAAGTTGAGGACATTGCTGACATCAGCTCCTGTCCTAGCTCAACCTGATATCGAGAAGCCCTTCGATGTCTTTTGTGATGCATCAGGCATCGGTTTAGGCTGTGTGTTGATGCAAGAAGGTCGCGTTATCGCGTATGCCTCGCGCCAACTTCGAAAACATGAGGTCAATTACCCCACTCATGACTTAGAATTGGCAGCAGTTGTTCATGCTTTGAAAATCTGGAGGCATTATCTGCTGGGTAATCTGTGTAATATCTACACCGATCATAAGAGCCTCAAGTATATCTTCACTCAACCTGAACTGAACATGCGGCAGCGAAGGTGGCTTGAGTTGATTAAAGATTATAATCTACAAGTGCACTATCATCCGGGCAAGGCAAACGTGGTAGTGGATGCTTTGAGTCGGAAAGCGCACTGTCACTCAATCCAAGTGGAAGATCCATTGTTGTCACATCTTATGCACCCACTTGTGCACAATCAGATTTCTCTGGAGAGTACTCTTCGCAATCGAGTCATCAAATTGCAGCAAACAGATATAGGCATCCACCATATAAAGAGGAAAATGAAGGAAGAAGAAACCAAGCATTTCCGGGTCGATGAGAACGGAATTCTTTGGTTCAAAGATCGGTTAGTGGTCCCAAAAGACCGTGAGCTGTGAAATCAGATCTTGTCTGAAGCTCATTCATCCAAATTGTCTATCCATCCTGGTAGTAGCAAGATGTATCAGGATCTAAAACCTTTGTTTTGGTGGACAAAGATGAAAAAGGAGATCGCTGCTTTTGTCGCTCGTTGTGACAATTGTTGTCGCGTGAAGGCTGTTCACATGAAAGCTGGTTTGCTTCAACCCTTGTCAATTCCTGGTTGGAAATGGGAAGAAGTCAGCATGGATTTCATCAGTGGACTCCCAACTTCTGTTAAGGGTTACGACTCCATCTGGGTGATTGTAGATCGTTTGACCAAGGTTGCTCGATTTATTCCAGTTCGAACTGACTACCGTCCACATCAATATGCAGAGTTGTACTTCGAGCACATTGTTCGTCAGTATGGTGTACCTCAAACTATTGTATCAGATCGTGGACCACAGTTCACTGCTCGTTTTTCGGAGTGTCTGCATGAGCAGATTGGTACTCATTTAGTCCGTAGCTCTGCTTATCATCCCCAAACCGCAGGTCAAACTGAACGGGTTAACCAAATCTTAGAAGACATGTTGAGGGCATGTGCTCTCTCTTCAAAAGGTTCTTGGGTTAAGTGGTTTCCATTAGCTGAGTTCTCCTACAACAATAGTTATCAGGAGAGTATCAAGATGGCTCCATTTGAATCCCTATATGGTCGAAGGTGTCGCACCCCGTTGAATTGGGTAGAAGCCGGAGAACGTAGGTACTATGGCATCGATTTCGTGAACGAAGTAGAGCAGAAAGTCCATACCATCCAGCAACATCTGGAAGCTGCTCAAGCTCGTCAGAAAAGTTATGCCGACAAAAGAAGGAAGCCGATTGAGTTTTCAATTGGTGACCATGTGTATATCAAGGTGTCTCCGATGAAGGGTGTACAAAGGTTCGGAGTCAAGCGAAAGCTTGCACCTCGTTATGTGGGACCCTATCGGATTCTCGAAAAGAAAGGGAATGTGGCATACAAAGTTCAACTCCCAGTTGCGCTTCGAGCTATTTTCCCTGTCTTCCACGTATCACAATTAAAGAAGTGCCTTCGTGTACCGGAGGAACGAGTGGAAGTTCGAGATATCAAGTTGAAGTCAGACCTGGTGTATGAGGAGAAACCCATAGCGATTCTTGATCGCAAGGAATGGGAGACTCGTAATCGGTTGGTAAAGCTGTACAAGGTGTTGTGGAGTAACCACGGGGAGGAAGATGCTACTTGGGAGACGGAGGATTATTTAAAAGAAGTTTACAAAAAATTCTTCGAAAATCAGTAAGATTTCAAATCTCGGGACGAGATTTTTGTAAGGGGGGAGGGCTGTAACACCCCAGTGTTATGGTTGCATCAATCATGTGCATAGCATGAGCATCATCATCTACTCAAAGCATATCATGATCATCATCTATCTTGAGCCATGCCATTCTATGCAAAATTGTGATTTAAATTGCTTGATTGGGCTTCCTATGCTTATGTTTGAGTGAACCATGATTGTGTTTGTGCTCTATGCCTTGGTAATTAGTTTATCTATGCTTAACTTAACCTTAGGAACAATGTTCATGTTGATCACTTCTCCAAAATATGCCCTTAAGTCTTACTTGTGTAAATAGGCCCTAGAAACCTCTTTTCCTTAGGCATTTAAAAAGTGTTTGATAAAATGTTTGCATGTCAAAACTTCCTAAAGCAAAGTTGTTGAAAATTTTATAAGGAACAAAAGTTGTTTTATGGCCATCTCATGAAAATGACAACAAATAGCTCAAAAGTGACCCACAAGGCAGATTTGGGGCTGTTTCCAACACTTAGAAATTTTTCTAAGTCCGGGAACACAAACAGTTTGCTCGATCGATTTTGGAAACTCTATATCTCTCAATCCAAGCCGATCTAGCTTTTGCTCTAGTTGGCAAAGTTGTAGATCTCGGCTAGTACTCCAACTTTGTCAACTACATCATCTCCTGGTTCGCACTGGTTTAGGAGATAATCGTCGTCAAAGTAGCTCTGTCAGTCGGCCATCGCTTTGTCTGAATCGAGATGGAGCTCGCCGACGTGGCCTACCGGCGGCAGAGCAACGGCGACATTTGTCGTCCGTATGCCGTTTCCGGCCCCGCTTGTCAGCCCCCAACGCGTGCATGAAGTCCACGGCGTCGCCCCGCGCAGAGTGGACGCGTCCACTTCCTCTCTGCCTCGCTCCTCTCGCCAGAAACGCGGCCGCCGTGAGCTCTCCGTCGCAAGCGTACTCCGGCGAGCTCGCACGCGTTCCTTGCTGCGCCATTGCTCACCAAACTTCTCCCGAAGCTTCGCCGTGAACCGCTCTTCCTTCTCCACCCACCATCTCGCCGTGAAGTCCACCGGTGAGCCGCCATTCCCTTCTTCCCCCAACTCGGGTCGCCGTGACCATCTTTTCCGGCGAGCCAAATGCCGAGCCCTGTGAAGCCTCTCGTCGTCTCTGGTTAGGTCCTAGAGGTTGCTTAGGTTCCTAGCTTGCATTTGCGCCACTTGGTGGACGCTCTACCGAGCTCTCCGTCGCCGGACACGATGCGCAGCGCCGCCGTGTTTCCGCCGGAGATGGGTGCTCTCGTGGCCAGCATGTTCCACGAGGTTTCAAGCCAAGCCACGTACCTAGGAAGCGCCGCCGTAGTTTGCTGGTGCTGTAGAAGGTCTTAGGTCGCGCTCTACCGGCCTGAGGGCTCCGGCGTAACGCCGAGCACCTCCGCCGAGCCGCCATCGTCGACGGTGAGCCCCTTCCGGTGGCTCCGCCGTGGCGAAAAGGGGGTCAATCGAGTCGCTAGAGTCTGGGGATCACGTTGGTGCCCTTGGTTTGGCCGGAGACCTCGCCGTCGCGGAGAAATCGCCGGCGAAAGTCGCCTCGGCCGTGAGGAAGACGACCGCGGGGTCCACTGTCAGCGTCACTCTCCTTCCCTCCTTTTCTTTTATTCAAAATCCTGATTTTTGGCTTTCTTGCAAAAATCATATCTCCTGTTTCTGAGATCCAAAACTTGTGAAACCAATTTTGTGGTATTCCTTGAGATGGCTAGTTTTTAATAAAAATATAAAATGAACCATGTTTTCTGAGAAACTATTTATTAAGGATTTAATCTTGTTATTCATGGATAAATTCATATCTCTGGTTATACTACTTAGTTTGCCATGAAAATTTTATGGTAGTCTCTGTGTGACGCTAGAATGCTAGGATAAATATTTCATGATTTTTGGAGTAATGCAACTCTGATATGTAATTTATGATTGAACTTTGGCTTGTTTCTTTAATTAAATAATATAAAATAATTGGTGCTTATGCTGGTGTTCTACTTTGGTAGAAAACATGTTTATGGTATTTCTAAGATATAAATAATCTGAAGTCTGTTGTTTGGCACCATATAAGTCATGTTTTCCAATTTATGAAATAAGCACCTTGCTACATGGTAAATGTATATCTTTAATTTGGTATGTGCAATTGCTCTGAAATTTTTATGGTGATGCTCTGGTGCTTTACTTGTACCTCTGTAATTTTTGTAGATTTTTCTGAGCATCTTGACTAATATCTTGTAATTATGCTCTTTTCTAGAATTAATTAATAAATGCTTTATTAATAAACATTTGGAGGTTGTCATGTGATGATCTGGTAACCTTATGTTGAGTTTGTATTCATAAGCCATGTGGTTGGCATTGTTTATGTTTTGGTTATGTCATCAAATAATTAATTATAGGGTTAAAGGCTGTTCTGGACAGCAAGGGAGTAATTTAACTCTTGCTTAATGATAATTTGGTTTTCTGAGAATCTTATCTAAATCAAAGTTGTTGTAAACTTATTGAACTAGCTGTGGTTTAAATTTGGGATCATTTGGGTTAGTAGTTTAATAGTTATGGCTGTTCCAAGTTGGGTTCCAGAAATAGGTGCTCTCTATTTTCTGGGACAGAACCTGGAACTTTGTTTAAATGACTGGTTTAATATATGAATCTTGCTGTGATGTTTAAAGATGAAATGTACACAATTTCATAAGCTTTCCAGAATGTCCTCACTTATATTGGTTGGATCTTTGTGGTAATAGTTATGATCTGTTTACTGAGCTACTCTCGTTCTATGTTGCTTGCTGTTATGTGCTATCATGATAGGTTTTGGGTTAGGATAACTTGTTAACTTGTGTGGACTTGTTATAACTTTTGCTCCGTAAATGAGTGTCTAGTGAGTCACTTATGCATCAAGCATTCATTCTTTTGTATGCACACCTTCTTATTCACTAAGCATGCAATAGGTGCATCGGACGCAGCAGTTTCCTTCGATCTGCAAGCGAATCCCGAAGGCCAGGAGGGCAGCCAAGAGGTGGAGGTCCAGCAAGTCGGACCCGAGGAGCCAGAAGAAGAAGTTGAGTGTCCAAGTCACGAGCCCGCTTCGTTCGTGAAAGGCAAGCCCCGGAGCATTCTAAGCCTCCCTTTACTTTTGAAAGTTTACTTAATATGTTATATCTATTGGTGCATTAATTATAGGAGTTGTGATGAAACCTTTGCTGCATTTTACTCCATCCCTGTCTAGATAACTCACCATACCCTGGTTATAGAGTTAGGATCGAGTAGTAGCTTAGCCATGCTTAAACGGTAGAAGTCGGGTGATTTCCTGTCACCTGCGCGATATAGGGTTATGTCGGATCACGATGGTCTATATGTGCTATCGTGGATGGAACCTGATTAAGTTGACTTAAGCCGGGTGGAGTTTTGCAAGTTTGTAGTAACTCCGTCTGTGGTAGCTAAGAACCGATCGTTGTACGTCCTCTTGTCATGTTGAACGCATGCCTAACACTTAGTTGGCCGGATAACTCGTTCCGACCGCGAAGCCGAGTAGTATGACTCAGGCCGGAAGACCGGCAAGTATAAAGTGCGCACTACCAGAGGAAGTGCGGTGTGCGGGGGACCATTGGCGTAAGCCCAAAGGCAGGTAAGTTAAAATTCCTAACCTCCCTGGCAGAGTGGTAGTCCTGGGAGTGCGGCGCTAATCGGAGCCGCGATTCCTGAGTCGTACCAAAGGTGACCCGTTGGCTCTCCGACGGGGGATGCTTGGGTGAGTGCTAGGAATAACCCTCCAGCTGGATAGGAATTCGATTCGAATCGCCGTCTCTCCCGGTCAGTGAGAACTTGACAGAGCAGCGGCAAACGTAGCATTCACTAATGAACTTGGTTCATGATAATGATGATAGCAAGAAGAACATATGATGAACTTGATATGGTTATTATTGCTTGTAATACTCAAGTAATGTGTGTAGTACAGGTGCTAATCTAGTGGTAGGCTGATGATATACAAATATGATGCTCTTAAATTTGGGTAGTCTTAATAAAGGCTTTTGGCAAAATGTCGAGTCAACCAGCTCTACTTGTATATCTTGGCCTTGCATGATCCTTGGTGTCTTTTATGTTTTACTAGACGGGTAAGTCTAGCTGAGTACATTCTCGTACTCAGGGTTTATTCCCACTTGTTGCAGATGACATCTTCTATGACGGTTTCTACAAGACCTGTCTCCATCCCGCTGGGGATGAGGACTAACCGTTGGGCACGGTTGTCTAAACAATCCCGTATCTGATGCTTTTGGAAGGATGGTGTAGACCCTGGCAGTAACAAGAACTTGTGAACTGAACTTTGAACTAGTGTGTGTAATTATTTTGCTTCCGCTACTTCAAACTTGTGTTGTAATAACTTAATAACTCCGATGTGGTGCCGCTTCGACGGCAATGAATGGCTATGTAACATTCGCTGTGTTTATGTTGAATTATTACGATCTTGGTTTGTTGCAAGTTGGTTTGAAGTCCTTCGTGATTTCAATTGACTACCGGGATTATATGGGCTCAAGTTTGGAAACTTGATTGCTTGTCGATCGTTTCTACACTTGAACTCTTATAATTTGGTCGGTTCTGTGACAGGTGCGGTCGCCGATGTTACGGAGGGTGCGGCCATCGTTTCGAGGCGACAACAGAAGTCCATGATGGAGGATGCCCCTTGTTTCACCGTGCGGAACTCGAGGGACAGCACGAGGGCGCGTGATTCGCGCAGCCCGAGGAACTCATCCTCAAGGTCGACCCATGCGACACGCGTGTTGGGGTTTCTTCAACATCGTGGACTGCTGCAAGTCAGCGTTGATGGTGCCGTTGATCCACGTGAGGACGGTGCAGTCCATCTGCACCCAAGCCGGCTGATTGTCGTTGACCATGTCGGTGAGGACATGGTCGGTTAGGGTATATTTTCCCAAGACGACGAGGAAGAGGGTGCGCCAGCGGGTGTAGTTGTTGCCGGCGCTGTCGAGGATCAGGGGCACGAGCACCTTGATGTTGAGAACGGCGATGGCGGTGGTGTGGACGTCGGTGTGCTTGGTCTCCTACTCATCGAGGGCAGTGGTGCGGGCGGCTGGTGGCGCTGCTCCTTGGCCTCCCGGCCAACATGTTCGGCCTCCGTCTCTGCCATTGGCGCGGTAGAGGCAGAGACTAGGGAACGCGACGGATCATGTGCGGGCGACGGGCCGACGCGAGTGACGCGTGGGCGATGTAACACCCCAGGTGTTTGTCTCGTGTTTTGGTACTTACATTTCATGAGCATAAGCATCATTTGTTCATATATGATAGTATGAAACATACTTTGATGTGGCGATAAGTGAATGCTTGATGATCCTGCATAGTAAAGCTTGTGGGTGTTGATGGTGCTTCTTTCATGTGTATCATCTCCATCTCTACCTAGGTTGGTCACTCAAAAAGTTTCATGAAGTTTGGAATCAAAAGGTCACATGAAATGATAAGTTACATGCTTGTTGGAATGACGTTATTAAGTGAGCGGAACCATGGGTTACTAACCTAACCTTGCAATCTTGACCAAATGGCTCTAGATGAACTCTACAACAAAAGTCATGAAGGGTTCGTGTTGAGCTTGTGCCAAGAAAATGCTTTATTTGCTCTAAAACCCTAGTTTGAGCTTTATCAAGTTGCTACTTTGACCAAAGTGAAGTTTGACTTTGGTACCAGTTATGAGGTTTGACCTTAAATAAAAGTTGTAGTTTTGCTTCTGTAGAACAAACATTATTTAAGCTCACAAGATTCAATGCAGTGTTGTTTTGGATCTCAGAAAATTTGGCTAAGTCATCTGTGTTTCAGTTTTGGGTATCCTAGTTGGGAGCTTTCTAGCTTCCAAATCAAGCCGAACCAGTCATTGAGCCTTTAAAAAAAGTTGTACTTCCGTTCATATTCTACAAACTTTGTTTAAGGCCTCATGTCCGAATCTTTCTCTAACCATGTCAAATAATGGTCACAAGTTTGAATCTGCTATAGTTTCCAGTACTTCGAATTTTGAGTCTGGGATTTGCAGTTCATCACGTTGGCATGCCGCGTTCCCAAACTTTTGTTGAGCAACTCAAGTTGGTCCAAAAGTAAAAGTTGGGGAGAATTGTTTGGAGAAGAGCATGCAAAAAGTTACATCCAGTTCGACATGGTTTGGACCATCAATTCTTGGTTTTACTAATCACCAACAATACGTTGACACTCGTGATTTGGCATCTAATTATCTCCTAATCTGTTGGTGTAAGGGCCGAGCTTCCTTAATGAAAGTTGCAGAGCACGGCTTGATAAGAAAACTTCATTTTTGGCCCAAGGTCCAATTTGGCCCGGAAAAGGCCCAAAATCACATCCCACGCCGGCCACTTTGCTCCACGCCACGTGCTCGATGAAATGGCTACGTGGTCACCATGCAGCAGAGCTTGTCCCACCATGGGTGACACCTCCACCTCGCCCTTGCTGCTGCTATCTGTACGGCTGAGGACAAGCCAGAGGCACTCCTTACTCCTTCATCCACTCGCCCTCACTTCCTTTGCCCCTCCCTTCTCCTACTCGGCGCTCGCCCCGCCGCCCAGAGCCATGTCCGCCATGGCCGGCGGGCACAGCTCGTGGCTGCCGCTGCATGCTGAGCTCGGGCAGGGCATGGCCACGGCTGGCCATGGTCAGGGCCTGGCCGCCCCTTTTCCTGCCTACACCAAGCGCCGGTTGATTGGAGCCAAGCCTCTCCATTCTCCGTTCGGCTCCGGCCACTCTCCGTTCCTTTTGTGTCGGTTGGAAGAAGAAGGCAGGGACCTCGAGTTGAAATAGAGTAAACCTCAGGGTTCCAGATGTGAAGCCAAGATTCGTTTCTGGACTGCGGAATGATTCGTGGAAAACTCAGGGTTCCCGAGGCAGAAGTGTTTTCCTTTTTCTTTTGTTTTAGCAGATTTCTGGATGAACTTTGAAAATGCATAGTAATTCATAGAAATATTGTAAAATAGCAAATGTGGACTTTTTGGAATCCTTGTGAAATTCTCTTTGCATTGGATCGATAATATGGCATGTTTTAGTTGGAAGTTTTAGCTGTAAAAATAGATTTATGCAGCTAGGTTTTTAATGCTAGTTGAGTTTGTCTTTTTTATAACTGCTGCTGTGTAGATCCAATTGAAAAAAAACTTTTGTGGCTTGGTACTCATGTGATGATTGATGTTTGGTAAAAGTTTCATGATTTTGTATTGCAGTATAAATGAGTTATTGATTTAACTTACTTAGGCTTGATAAATGGTTTATAATTATAAATTAAAATGTAAAAATATAAAATGTTGTTCCACTACCATTCTGTGATATTGTTGTATCATGTTGATATATATTATGGTCATGTGTTTGAAGAAAATGTGAGTTTTACATTTATCTTGCTCTCACATGGTTAAATGCAATAGCAATTTGTCTTTTTCATAGAGACTACTGTGTTTGTTAAAATACAATGAAATTTGTATAGTAGCCTATTTCTAGTATGTAGAGGCTACTGTAATTTTGGTGGAATTTACTGTGCACTTTTGGTATATGTTCTTTAATTCACCTTATTATCAAAATAAATTAAGAAAGACATTAAATAAATTTATTTGGTAATAACCACTATGTGTTCTAGTGTTCTTTAGATATGTGGAACATGTTAGTAATAATGGTTTTGCCCAAGTGCATGTTTAAAATATAAGTTAATAATTAAATGTTTGCAATTGTTGTTTCTAAACAGTTTATGGAATTATTTAGATTGCATTATTTAAATGATGTTTTCTGGGAATATTGTTTATAACAAAAGTGTAGATATTTCTTTCATATAGCTGCTGTTAAAATTTGATGGCATTTGGCCTTGTGGTTTTTGAGTTATGTCTGTTCAAGTTTAGGTTTCAGAAATGGCTGCCCTCTGTTTACCAGGGACAGATTCTGCGACTTAGTAGTTTCAACCTGCCAAACTTGTGAATCATGCTTTGATGTCTAAAGATAAAATATAGATAATTTGTTAACATTTCCAGAATGTCTTCTTGCATGGCTTTTGGAGTTATGTAACTCCAGTTATGATTTAAACAAAAAGCTGTTGTGGGCAGTCCTAAAAATGACAGATTGCTTTTCTAGTTGTTTGCTTGGTACATTGCTATGTGTGATCTTGTTAGTGACAGAATGAGCTCTATATGTTTATAACAAAGTTTTTCACTATTTAGTAAGATTTCTAGAGAGTCCATAATAATAATTTGTGGACATGTGAAAATGATGTTATAACTGTTTAGTGTGGCATGACAGGTCCTGTCTATGGTTTGGACAGAGATGTCTTCATGGGGTTAATTGATCTTGTTAACTATGAAATCATCTTTAGATGATAATAAGAAAGTTGTGGTTAACTTTATAAGATTTCTTTGAAGTTAAGAATCATCTTTGTTGGAGGTCTACAACTCCAGTTATGCCTGTTTGAAGTGCCTACCCGTTTTCTGCCTATAATTGTACCCTACTGTTTGGGGCAACACGAGCAGTCCTGATTGTGCAATTAATTCCATAGTATAAATTAGGTTTGCTGTGAAACTTGTCTATCCAAAAGTTGTAGATAACTCTTTCATCTAGGTTGTGTTAGAGTTTCATATTATTTGGATAAATGGTTTGTGAGTTATAAGGGTATAAGGTTTATCTGTCAAAATGCTTGTTCTCTGGAATTCCTAGACCACATTCTGTAAAAATGCATGTTTGACTTAGGTAACTTACTAATCATGCTAAGATGATTAAATATGAATTGTATAAAATTTTATAAGCTTTCCATAATGTCTTGTTGCATGGATTTTGGATCTATATAACTCTGGTTATGATTTATTTACTCAACTGTTGCGTGTATGTCCAGAATTGCTAAAAATGCATGAATGCTTGATGAACTTACATTGTGTGTGGTTTTAAGTGACTCATGTCTTGATGGTGTTAACTAGTGTTATGTTATCCTATGAAACATGTGTTCATGCACTTGCATATTGCATGTCATCTAGGTACGCTAGATGAACCACATGAAGGACGTGATGGTGGATCATCCCGAAGATGGAATGATTAAGCAATTGTTATGATCTTAGATGTCTCCAAGACGGAGCAAGCTAATTAATCTGACTCGGTGTCACATTCCAGGCAAGCCCTGGAGTATTATAAGCCTCCTACATTTTGAAAGTGAATGAGTATATATATGTTATATAAGTATTGTTGCATTAAGTATAGGTGTTGGATGAAACTCTTGCTGCATATATACCCTTCCTTGTCCAGTATATATATAACCTGGATCCTAATTAGTCAGGATCATGTCTATGCTTAGCCATGCTTAGCTCGGTAGAAGCCAGGTGATTTCCTGTCACCTGCAGGATATAGGTGGATTCCAGATCACGGTTGGCAATATTTGCTATCGTAGAAAAGAACTATGTGTTAATAATATGAAAGCAGACCGGGCGGGATGATGATATTGACGCAACAAGGCATGGAGGTCTTGGGTATGGATCTATCCCCGTCTGCGTCGATTAAGGACCGATCGTTGTACGTCCTCTTGTCATGTTGAATGCATGCCTAACACTTAGTTGGCCAGATAAGTCGTTCCGACCGTGAAGCCTAGTAGTATGACTCAGGCCAAGGAAATTAGGAGGCTACCTTGAAGGCCTATGCCAGAGTGGCAGCGGCAACCGATGGAGAAATCTTCGACCGCCTGGTGGTCGTCTTCTTGAGGCACACATTCCGATGCGCCAAAGCTGCTAAACTCGGCGCGTTATGACCGATCAGAGAGATTGGACCTGATGGAAGGAGTTCGATCGGTCTTCCACTCCTGCTGACTATCATTGGTGGGTTGTCGACCTGTTAAAAAGGGAGAGAGAGTAAGTTACCAATAGGATCAGAAGCAACAAAGGAACTGAGATATCAGTTGAAGACTTACAGTGTTATCGGGGACCTTATAGTTGGGGTCGATCATGCCACGATATGTCAGAGCTGATGTGCAGAACATGTGTTCTTTCCATTCTTGCCACCACTGTTTGTACGCCTGAGTAATGAAGAGGGCCGGAATCCAAGCCGATAGATCGATATCTGTCGTATCGGCACTTGGTTGGAGCTGGGCTATCCTTATCCACTCGAGCCCACTGGTTATAGTTTGGGCTTAACTACATCGGCATAACAGAGTCTGATCGGCAGCTGCCCAAATGCCAGTTGACGAGCTAATGCCGATGGATTGTAAAACTCATAAGTGGGGTTAGAATTTTTCCCGCTACCAAATGTGTTTACTAGGATGGCCCTCGGAGTGATGATTGCCATAATCAGATCATTATCTTTATTAAGAGCATCATCAAAGGGATGGAAGATGAGTGGAAATCTGGTTTCTAGATCTTCATAAGGCATCCATGCCCGTTGATCTTTGGGGAGACCATCATACAGAGTCTGGAAGAATCGGCTGACCTGGTCTTCATTACCACCAGCGCTAGGTAGTACTATAGTGGCTTCACTGTAATTCAAGGGTGGGCGAGTTGCCGATTCTTCGTCACCCAGTTCATGGTCTTCGGTGATATCTCTGGGGGATTGTTGTGCGAAGAGCTCAAACCGGAGGCGTTTATGCATGTGGACATTAAGCCACATATTGATGAACCACCAAGGACCTCCTAGGTTGCCGATGGGTTGGCCTAACATGAGTTTCTCAGCTACTTGATGCAGGAGGTGATAGGCAGAACCAAGCAAGTATCGGCCGAGAGGAAATCGGCCACCATCGGCTAGTCTTTCTGCTGCCGATAAGTAGACAGAGGTTGGTCCTACCGATCGGCCACAGAAGACAAACTTGTCTAACCACATGTTCAGGAAAACAACATGTTCCCTTTGACCGACTGGTCCCGTCCTCTGGTACTTCTCGATGTATCCTGACCAACCACCTATGTTGCGGGTTTCTACTTTGCGCTCAGGTTTGCGGTCGTATAGATGGCTTTCATCGGCAGATGATATGTCTAAGCCAATGAGCATGAGCACATCGGCAAGAGTGGGGGAAGCAGTGCCATGACCAAACAGAAAAGCATTAAAAGTGTCTGACCAGAAGTATGAAGCAGCTATTAATAGCGATTCATTTCTTTCCATATCGGCAATGGATAACCTGATGCACTGGTCCAGTTTGCGCTCACCCCATTGGACTTCGTTTGAATTGCCAACCCTCAAAAACCAATCTCTCCATCCCTTAGTAGAACTGGGCCAAGATCGGAAGGTATCTTTCCACAGATCTATGGAGAAATTTTCAGCTCTAAAAGGGATTCTATTTGTCTCTACGTTGATCAGATCAGTAGGGTCCAGGTTACCCAATGGCCCGAGACATTGAAAGTTGGGTTGATCAGTGGGGATCACAATTTTATCAGCCAGTTCCTAAAGGTTTGAAGGTTGGAAGAACGGAAAAGAAAAAAGAGAAAGAGAGAACGTGTTCAATAAATAGATTTGCAGAAGTTAAAGCACGACAAGCGAAAGAGAAGACAGGGGAAAATTGACCTCAAGGACGGTGAAGTTGATTGCCATTTCTTCCGGAGGAGATCGACGATTTGAAGGATTGCTGGAGCTCGCTGGAGTTCTTGGGCTCCTCGAATAGTGCCGCCGCCAGGAAGATAGGTTTGGAAGATGTAGAATGACAAGGTGGAGGAAGAGTGCCGAGGAAGGAAGTATTTATAGGGTAAAGTAAGCAGGGGCAATTCTGACTTATCTCTTAACCGTATCCGCAAAATCCGAGGGTGTTCAGGTGGATATGGTAACTGTTCGCACGGTAATCAAGGGATTGTGCAGGTGATTTGATAGCAAGCCGTCATGATTTTGAAGATATCTTAGTATGCAAGATCTTCTGGTCGACTCATCGGCAATCCTCTCTAATGGAAACGTTGCCGATGAACGTATATTTAGGAGATTCGGTTCGAGAAGTTGAGAGATTCGAGGAGTATGTTGGAGAATCGGGCTTATGTTGTTTGGAATTGGTAATTAATTACTGTCAGGAGGGAGTAATTGAGGAAAGACATCATTATTGAGGAGAATTTCGGAGCATTAATGATTTTATACTCTAAAATTGGGGCGCATGTGTTGACACCGGTTTTGGACACGTATTCTTGGACGCGTATCTGGGAGCTAATGAGGCTTAGATCGGCAGGCTTAGATCTATGCCAATGATTGATGTTGATGGTTGCCAATGGCTATGAAAGGTGATTCGCCGATGATCACAAAAGAAGGCACATGAATTGTCGATCGGATAGCGATGGTGTACCGATCGGTTGTGGTGGATAAATTAATGTTTTCCATAGTTATTAGAGTTTGCTTTGCATACGGATTCCGTTCAATTTGGAATTCAAGTTCTAGTCATGTCTGATTGTAACTCTTTTGGACAGGGTATAAATGTAGACCCCATTGCGATGTAAGAAAGATATACACAATCAATCAAACACAAGTTTTTACATCTATTCCAGCATCTACTTTTTCGACGACTTCGTCAACTCGCATATTTTCTTTTTACTTCGAGTTCTTAGGAATTCATCAAGTCAATCTT
The DNA here is from genome assembly GCF_000003195.3 of Sorghum bicolor. Classification (NCBI taxonomy): domain Eukaryota; kingdom Viridiplantae; phylum Streptophyta; class Magnoliopsida; order Poales; family Poaceae; genus Sorghum; species Sorghum bicolor. The sequence continues at coordinate 30,192,974 of NC_012876.2, read as the reverse complement.
GGCGGATTCTCAAGTTTCGCGTGAATACCTCTTGGCCCTGACATCCGGGCGCATCGCTGTTGTCGGGACCAAAGTATTCGAGTTATCACCTTTGTCGATTGTAAGGTAAAATCGGCTGGCACGCCTTAACGTTGAATCGGGTATTAGCCCTTTGTGTTTGCAGATCTACTTTTGCACCAACACATGCATACATAGGTGTACCCAAGGGCGTGACGGTTCTAGAATTCGCACCACCCGAGCCGGAGGAGCAGCAGAGGGAGCCACCTCAAGGAGATGGAACTGAGGAGGAGGAGGATCTACCGGAGTGCCCTGACCACCGTCCTTCCACCTACATCGAAGGCAATCCCCAGAGCATTACCACTATTTTTGTTATCATGTCCAGCTATCAATTACTATGGTTATGTATTGTTGCATTAAGTGTTAGGCGTTGATGGTTAGCCATGCTTAGGTCCAGGATCGAAGTAATGCTTAGCCATGCTTAACTCGGTAGAAGCCAGGTGATTTCCTGTCACTTGCGAGAGATAGGTGGATACTTTTTCACGGTTGGCTATATTGCTATCGTGGAAATAACAATGTGCTAATAATGAAATGAGACCGGGCGTGTGGGGGTATAAACCCCTATACCCTTACGGCTAGACTTCAGCCAGGAAGCTTGGCCCACTACGAGACGAGTTCAAGGCTTGATCAGACAGCCCGGAGTTTCGCGCGAGGAAACAAGACGTGGAGATCAAGCAGGATTCTAGTCGGTTAGAATAGGAATTGATATCGAATTATCTATGGCAATTGTAACCGACTAGGATTAGTTTCTAGATCTGTAACCCTGCCCTCCAGACTATATAAGGAGGGGCAAGGGACCCCCCTAGGACATCATATTCTCTCAGCACAAATCAATACAACCAGACGCAGGACGTAGGTATTACGCCAACTCGGCGGCCGAACCTGGATAAAAAGCTTGTCCGTGTCTTGCGTCACCATCGAGTTCGTAGTTCGCGCACCGTCTACCGATAAACTACTACCGTGGGTATACCCCAAGGTAGACTGCCGACTAGCTTTCGTCGACAGTGGCGCGCCAGGTAGGGGGTGTGCGTGCAACTTTTCCGGCGAACAAGATGGTCACGATCCCAGCTTCCGCGACCGTGCCCGAAGGCCTCACGTTCACCGTCGGCCAGATCACGTGGACGACGTGCAGCGGCGGCTTCGCGACCACGGTTCCGAAAGAGGTCCAGATCCAATCTGAGATCACGCCGTCTCCGACCACACGCATGACGGCACCAAGCTCCCGACCACCGTTCCCACTCTACAAGGGAAAGGAGATCGACTGCTCGGACCTCCTCCAAGCGCTCGATCGCGCTGACTCCAAGCTACTCGAAGTCTCCCAACTAATAGATGGAGTTCTGCGCCGGCCCGACCAAGCTGCTCGAGCGGATTTTTCGAAATCCCGCCGGCCAACTCGTGTCGCCACACACGAACGGCTGGGAACGTCCCTGACGATAACCTCAACCCCCTCAGGACGATCCGTCGAGCTCAAAAAGGAAGACTATCCTCGCGGCCTGAACAACTCGGCTTCTGTTTACTCACGGCATGTCCGATCCGTTTTCAGCAAAGCGGGATGGTCGCCGACAAGGAACAATCGCCACCATGTCAACATGGTGACAATCCGAGAGCTACGGGACGGCCAGGTTTCCAGCACCAACTCAAGCACCGGCTCCGTCTCCACCGAGGTTATAAACACCGAAGACGAGGGCTACGACCTGGATTTTCCTTCACGCCCTCCGGGTTTCGACCGATTCCCGATATTGCCCCCCCGGCGAGGGGATATCGTGTTCAATGTCAGCGCCGACGAACCAGCTGTTGACGGAGAAACAGATGACCAGAGGCAACTCCGCGAACAGCGTAACGCCGATCGCGCCCGACGGCGTGCGGACGAGCAACAACAGATGCCACCAAGTAACCTCAACGATGCCTTTGACATGGTCGGGGACCAGCCGGTCTACAAAACGCCAAGCGCCAACGTGGCTGTCGCCATGGCCAACCTGGATCGGCTTCCTGACACCCCCGAGTGCTAGGGAGTCCGGACCAGCATCCGAGCACACCTGATCGCCGCAATGGGACAGACAGCCACTCTGCTCAAGAGAGTCCAGGACGTCTCTTATACGGAAGCCGCCTCCGACCAGACTAATCGTAGCCGGGCCTCACCCAGCAGGCGTCACCGCAGCCGCTCCCCCGACAACCGTCGAGGGGACTCACGGCGCGACGATGGTGGTCGGGACGCCGATGGCCGCCGCCAGCAGAACCGCGTACGCGGCCAAGAAGAAGAAGATCAACACAGGGATCTCCGCCACAACATCCCTCCCAAAGATGCCCGGGACCGCATCAACAGGCGCGCCGCAGAGAGAGCAGTCCACGAAAACCTGCGCCGCATCGAGTACGATGCGACCCACGGTCCTTCGGGCCTAAGGCAGTTCTCCTCACACCTCCGCCAGGTCGTGTGGCCCCGCAATTTCAAGCTCGAAAAACTTAAAAAATACGACGGCAAGGAAAATCCAGAGAACTGGATCACTCTCTATGAAATCGCCGTCCGATCAGCGGCAGGAGATGAGCACGTCATGGCTAACTACTTCCCTGTAGTCCTCGACCAGGCTGGTCATCAGTGGCTTCTCGGCTTGCCCGAGGACTCCTTCGACTCTTGGGAAGAGTTACGACAGGCTTTCATCGACAACTTCATCGCCACATGCGAGCAGCCCGGAAACAAGTATGACCTTGAAAGGATAAGAGACAGGAAGAATGAACCTCTGCGCGATTACATCCGACGATTCTCGGATATGCGCCTCAAAATCCCGAAGATTTCTCATGACGAGGCCATATCAGCCTTTATCAAGGGCTTGCGTTTCCATGAAGCGCTGAGGAACAAGCTGTTGCGTAAGCCCCCATCAATGGTAGCAGAGCTCCTCGCCACGGCTAAAAATTACGCCGATGCTGATGACGCAGAAAAACTAATCCGAGACGACGCGAGAGGCCCCGACCAGCCTTCTCGGCGAGACGACGGTCGTGGTCGCTACGATAACAGAAATCACCGCCGCTCCGACAACCGCGATCACCGAGAGGGTTGGGATCGGCGGCGCGACAGCCGCGACGACTTCAGAGGAAAGCGCCCTCGTGAATACGACCACGAAGTAAATACGGTCAAACGTCCCAACGGACGACGGGACTACCAAGACGACTACAACAAAACGTTGAAGGGACCGTGCCAGCTACACCCAAAGTCTAACCATACCATGGAAGAGTGCCGCGTCCTCAAAAGTATCTATACACGGCGGGCCGCCCAAGAGGACTCCGCCAAGAAAAATAACAAACGCGACGGGCACGACCACGAAGATGAGGATGAGGACCAAGACAGGGACCCCCGACACCAATACGTTAGCCCCACCGACGTGGTCCACTCCATTTTCGGGGGCAAGGTCTCCACTGAGTCCAAGAGAGAAAGAAAGCTGTTAAAGAGAGCCTGCCTCAACATAGACAGCACGGACGGGCTGATCGCAGATCCGAAGTTTCCCGCCTGGTCCCACAGGGAGATCTCGTTCAGCAGGAAGGACCAGTGGGCCGCTATCCCAGAGCCGGGACGTTTCCCACTGATTCTTGATCCCTGCATCAATAGCATCAGATTCGAGCGCGTGCTCGTGGACGGGGGAAGCTCCATCGACATCCTTTTCCGCAACAGCCTGCCCGCCCTCAAGATATCACCGGCACAACTAAAACCTTACGACGCCCAATTCTGGGGGGTTTTGCCAGGTCAAAGTTCGGTGCCCCTCAGACAGATAACATTGCCTGTCCAATTCGGCACACCCGATCACTTCCGGACGGAGTTCATCAACTTCGTGGTCGCGGATTTCGACGGGACCTACCACGCTATACTGGGCCGCCCATCGCTGACAAAGTTCATGGCAGTCCCGCACTACTCATACCTAGTCCTTAAGATGCCCACGGAGAAGGGTGTCCTAACCATCAGAGGCAACGTCTACACTGCGTACACCTGCGAAGAAGAAAGCTTCAAGATCACCGAGGCAATTGACATCTCAATCCGCATGGCGGAAACAGCAAACCAAGCCGCACAGCTGCCCCCCGACCAGCTCCGATTACCTGAGCAGGAGACAGCCAGAAAGAATTCGAAATCCAAGGAGCACAAAGAAGTGCAGCTGGTCGAAGGCAACCCCGAGAAAACAGCCCTCATCGGGGCTAACCTGGATCCAAAATAGGAAGACGCGCTCGTCAGGTTTCTAAGGGACAACGTGAGCGTTTTCGCATGGAAACCCGCAGACATGCCCGGTGTCCCACGAAACCTGATCGAGCACTCCTTAAACGTCTCGAAGACCGCAAGACCAATCAAGCAAAAACTGCGACGGTTCGCTCGTGACAAAAAGGAGGCTATTAGGACAGAAATAACACGGCTTCTAGCAGCCGGATTCATAAAAGAAGTGTATCATCCCGATTGGCTCGCCAATCCGGTTCTTGTACGCAAAAAGAATAATGAATGGAGAATGTGCGTTGATTACACCGATCTCAACAAACACTGTCCTAAAGATCCTTTTGGTCTTCCTCGCATCGACGAGGTGGTCGACTCAACGGCCGGATGCGAACTCCTCTCCTTTCTAGATTGCTACTCTGGTTATCACCAGATCTCGTTAAAGGAAGAAGATCAGATCAAAACATCCTTCATCACACCCTTCGGCGCATACTGTTACACTACCATGTCTTTCGGACTTAAAAACGCCGGGGCCACTTATCAAAGGGCCATCCAGCAATGCCTCCACGACGAGATTCGCGATGACCTCGTCGAGGCCTATGTGGACGACGTGGTCGTAAAAACAAGGGACGCGAGCACCCTAATCGACAATTTAGACCGAACCTTCAAGGCACTCAATAGGTACAAGTGGAAGCTCAACCCCAAGAAATGCATTTTCGGCGTTCCTTCCGGCCTACTGCTCGGCAACGTCGTCAGTCGCGACGGCATACGACCAAACCCTTCAAAAGTCAAATCCGTACTCGACATGCGACCACCGAAGAACGTCAAGGATATTCAGAAGCTAACCGGATGCATGGCCGCCCTCAGTCGTTTCATCTCAAGGCTGGGAGAAAAAGGCCTCCCTTTCTTCAAACTACTGAAAGCGTCAGAAAAATTCTCTTGGACAGAGGAAGCCGACGCTGCGTTCACTCAGCTTAAGACCTTCCTCACTTCACCGCCTGTCCTCACAGCGCCTGAGCCCAATGAAGACCTACTCACAGGCCTCCCTCACTTCACCGACAGGGTTGTTTCCACGGCAATAGTGGTCGAGCGAGATGAACCAGGTCATGTCTTCAAGGTCCAGAGACCCGTTTACTTCATAAGCGAAGTTTTAAACGAATCCAAGGCCAGGTACCCACAAATACAGAAGCTTATATATGCCATCCTGATAACGTCAAGAAAGCTGAAGCACTACTTCGACGGCCATCGAGTCCTGGTGACAACCAGCTTTCCTCTCGGGGACATCCTGCGCAATAAAGACGCCAATGGCAGAATCGTGAAATGGGCAATGGAATTATGTCCATTTTCCCTAGAGTTCCAGAGTCGCACCACTGTCAAGTCTCAAGCCCTGGTCGATTTCATTGCCGAATGGACGGATCTCAACGAGCCTTCCGTTCCAGATGTCTCAGACCACTGGTCAATGTTCTTTGATGGGTCCTTGAACATCAACGGTGCAGGCGCTGGGATATTGTTCGTATCACCCAACAAGGACAAACTCCGCTACGTCCTTCGGATCCTTTTTCCGGCATCAAACAATGTCGCCGAATACGAAGCATGCTTACATGGCGTACGACTAGCCGTTGAACTAGGGGTCAAGCGCCTCTATGTCTACGGCGACTCCGCTTTGGTCATCAACCAGCTCAACAAGGAGTGGGACGCAACCCACGAGAAGATGGATCTCTACTGCAAAGAAATTCGCAAATGGGAAACTAACTTCTATGGCATAGAGTACATCCACGTGGTCCGGGATAAGAACCAAGCAGCAGATGCGTTGTCAAAGTTAGGCTCATCTCGGGCCCAAATCCCGCGGGGTATTTTCGTCCAGGACATCCATGAGCCGAGCGTAGGCTCCCATCTGGTCGACAAACGACCCACCGAGGCAATGCTCATAGATGACGCCACTCCGACAACTGGTGGGCGTGACTGGCGTACCCCGTTCATCAAATACATATCAGACGGGACAGGCTTTCAGGACAAAACAGAGAACGAGCGTCTCATCCGACGATCAAAGAACTACATCCTGGTCGACGGAAAACTCATGCGGAAAAACGCAAGCTCCGAAGTACTGCTCAAGTGCATACCCCAAGATGATGGTATCAAGCTCTTGGAAGACATACACGCCGGATCCTGCGGCAACCACGCCGCATCTAGAACGCTGGTCGGAAAGGCTTTCCGAGCAGGTTTTTATTGGCCAACCGCGGTCAGCGACGCAGAAAAACTGGTTCGGCATTGCGAAGGATGTCAGTTTTTCGCTAAGAGGACCCACGTACCTGCCCATGAAATTCAAACCATCCCGTCGTCTTGGCCCTTTGCTTGCTGGGGGCTTGACATGATCGGACCATTCAAACCAGCCCCAGGCAATTTCAAGTTTGTCTTCGTGTTAATCGACAAGTTCTCCAAGTGGATCGAATACATGCCCCTGGTCAAAGCAACCTCCGAGAAGGCTGTGGAGTTCCTCAATCAAATCATACACAGATTCGGCATTCCGAACAGCATAATCACCGACCTGGGCACTCAGTTTACTGGCACCACTTTTTGGGATTTCTGCGATGACAGAGGCATAGTCATAAAATATGTGTCAGTGGCACATCCACGTGCCAACGGTCAAGTTGAACGTGCTAACGGAATGATCGTTGACGCCCTAAAGAAAAGGTTGTACACCGAAAACGACAGAGCACCCGGTCGATGGATGAAAGAATTGCCGGCTGTGGTCTGGGGCCTCCGAACTCAGACCAGTCGAAACACAGGGGTGTCTCCCTACTTCATGGTGTACGGTGCAGAGGTGGTCTTGCCGTCCGACATACACTTCGGATCTCCTAGAATCGAGCACTTCGACCAGGCGACGGCCGACAACGCCAGAGGACTCGAAATCAATTGCATGGAGGAAAAGCGTTTAGTGTCGTGTCTCCGAACAGCAAAGTATCTCGCAGCAGTCAGGCGATACTACAACAGGAATGTCAAGGACCGTTCGTTCGTGGTCGGCGATCTGGTGCTTCGATGGAAAACAAACCAGGAGGGAATGCACAAGCTATCCACTCCCTGGGAAGGACCCTTCGTGGTGACCGAGGTCACACGACCTACGTCCTACAGATTGGCATACCCAGACGGAACACGAGTGCCTAACTCTTGGCACATCGACAAACTGCGACGTTTCTATCCATAAAGTTTTAATGACTTTCTTCTGTAAGTATCTCATAATTTTTGATAATGAAATTCTCTATTTTTGGCCCATACCTTGTCACACACAGCACTCGGCAAAACTCCTGCAACGGACGCTCTTAGCGACAACAAAGACAAATACGGTGACACGTCACTCAGATATTCTTACAGCGCTCAAAACAACAGTCATGACAAAAAGCAAACTTTATTACAAACTTTACATACAAAGTTTACAATAAATACCCTGACGGGCAAACACTAGTCTATTCCTACAGACTACTTTATTGGCCTGGCTGCTCGGGCTGATCACCCGCCTGGCCCTGCTGCCCGGACGAAGGGGTCGGGGCCACCGGCGCCTGGCTGGTCGAGACCGCAGGCGTCGACCGCCCATCTCCCGCAACGGACGCGCCCGACAACTCCCTGGCCGACCTATCTGAGCTCGGCTGGTCTGGAGGAGTGGCCGTTCCGCACAGATTGATGTCGCCGATCACTGTCGACGACAAGTCCAGCAGATTACCCCGAAGTTCGTCCGCTTCCTGTGGGCCGACTTCCTTCGGGTACCCCTTCTCCAGCCTGCTCAAGTCGACCAGGGGGTAGTGGGCGCGCACCATGCTGAGGACGTGCGCGCCGGCAAACTCCCCGGCGTCCTTCACAAACTGCTGGAGCCAATCCCACGCCCGTTGCGCCTTCTCGACCGGGGTCAACTGCGGCGCGCGGGGCTGGCTCTCCGGGAGCTCGGGACTGATCAGGTCTAGGACCGGGGACACTCCTTTCCAGATCCTGCAACAGTTGACCTTCCAAGAGTCCCGGTCCTTGATCAGCTCATCCAGGTGCTTTTTGGTGTTCACCTTGAGCACTGCAAACAAAATGAAACGTTACTTTCGGCATACCAGACAAATAAAGGGGCAGGCAGCAACCAACAAGGTGGCACTCATTACCAGATAGCTCCCGGTCTTCTCGACCCAATTCCTCTTCTGCTCGCTGCCCGGACTCCAGCGCACCGGCGAGCTGTTGGCTGAGCTGCTCCTTCTCTTGTTGGAGGCTCGCCACCTCCTCCTCCAAGTCTGCGTGAATCCTAAACTGGTCAGCAAAGCAAACTATACAAGTACGCGAAGCTGCTCGGAGTATGTGACTAACCTTCCTGCAGCCGGTACTGGTTGGCCAGACGACGAGCGAGGTCGAGACGACGCTCCTTTTCGGCACTCATCTCGACCACCTTCTCCCCGACCTCCGCGCGCAACCGGTCTACCTCCGCGGCAAGGGCCTTGTTCTCGGCCATGACGCCTTCTATCTGGTCAAAGCACCGTTTTTGGTACTTCGCCGTTTTCATTATGTCCTACAAAGCAAGCATATAACGACCATGCAAGACAAGGCAAAAGAATGCGCAGCAGTACAAAGAGCCGCTTACCTTGACTTCGTCGACAAGGCGCTTGGCCGCGCGCTCCACCCTGGCGGCCTCTTCGGTCTCCGCGAGCTCCTCATGACCGATAAAGTGATCCCCGCGTTGGCGCCACACATACACGTGTTGGCGGCCATCACGGGGACGACCCTCGATCTCTTCCACCTCGTCATCGGAGGCCGCCCGGGTTTCCTCCTCCTGTGCTGCGTCACCCCCGGTGGTGGTCCCAGGCATTACTGGCCCTTGGACCAGACCTGGGGAGCCCGCAGCCGAAGAGGCTCCTGCTCGGGGCGGCGGGGGGACTTCACTCCCCCCGGCAGGAGGAGCGGTCGGAGATCTTCCCTTCTCTGCGGAGTCAGTTGGGGGAGCCTCTCCAGCCCTGGTCGGGCTGCTTGTTGTAGTCGGCGCCGCGCTTGGGAGCCCCTCGGTGCTCCCAGGCGCGCCCGCAGCTGTTGGCTGCTCTGTGGTCTGGGGGGCCGCATCCCCAGAACCGCGGGCAGTCTCGCCCGTTCCCTGGCTGGCAGTTTGGCCAGGGTCGACATCCGATGCCGCACTACAGGAACAAAAGTCAAAAAAAAAGATGAGTCCAAAATACGTAAGTCGAACACTTACAGGTCTGACCGACGGTGGGTCGCGGTGAACCTCCTCCTCGCCCGGCCGGTCGGCACCTGTGCCCCCGTCTCGGCAACTTGCGGGGCAGCGGCGCCGCTGGCCACTCGATCAGTGGCGACCGGCGCAGTGTCTGGGCGGCTCCGAGGCCGTCGGACCAACGACGGCGCAGCCTCCTCGTCGTCGTCGTCGTCGACGATCCGCACGAGCCGACGACGCTTCGGTGCTTGGCTGCTCTCCGCCGGGAGATCTGCCGGCAGCTCCGGTGTCGGCAAGGGATCTGCTGGCAATGGCCTTTTCCCCGCTACCCTCTCCTCGGAGGTCGGGACGGGGCGGGCTCGGTCTTCCTCACCGCTGGTGTAATGAGTACACCGAGCAGCGTCCTCCTCTGGCAGGACCTCTCCCACCGGATATTCCATCCCCGGTGCCAGTGATACATACACTGCGCACCGGTCGACATCACCGACCTGCAAAAGCAACAGAGATGAGTCAACTGCAGACGATATACGAATGATCAAACAGAATCTGCTACATACCTTTGGTGCTGGTCGTCCTAACTTGAAGGCTTGCACCCGATCACTGCCACGGATGAAGCCCCCATCCGCGAAGTTAAACAGCTCGTTCAACAGCTGTTGTACCTCCGCTTTCTCCAAGATCTCCGACCGCATCCTAGTCGGGTCTGCGCTTCCGGCATACTCGTACGCCGAGTGTACCCTCTTCTGGCAGGGCATCACCCGGCGGCAAATGAAGTTGCCGACCACGCCAAGCCCGTCTAGGCGCGACCAGTCGATCAGCTTCATGAGATCCGCCACTGGACCGTCGAACTCCGGTCGGTCGGTCCAGCTCGCCCTCTTCTCGGGAATGTATCCCACGTCGCAGAACGTGGAGCTGCCCGGTTCCTCCCTGATGTAGAACCACTTCCTGTACCATTCGGTCAAGGAAGTGTTCCATGGGCAGTGCAGGTAGCGATTCTTCATCCCATCACGAAGGTTGAGGTATACTCCACCTGCAACCTTGGAGCCTCCAACTGCTCCCTTTTTCCTCAAGCAGAAAAGATACCGGAAAAGATCAAAGTGCGGCTCTATGCCAACATAGGCCTCGCACAGGTGGATGAAGGTGGAAATAAGGAGAATTGAGTTCGGGTGCAGATTGCAAATCCCGATCTCATAGTACAAAAGAAGACCTTGAAGAAAAGGATGAACAGGAACACCAAAGCCTCTCTTAACGAAATCTTCAAAAACGACGATCTCACCGGCGCGAGGGTCGGGGTAGCTCTCCCCCTCCGGTGCCCTCCAGCCGCCGAGCTCTGCGCCGTGCAGAAGCCCCATATCGACGAGGTCACCAAGAGATTTTGTGGTGCTGCGAGACTTCTTCCACTCCTTGGCCATCAGTTCGGCCCTCTTCCTGGAGTCGCTCTTCGCCATTAGAGGTGCGAATGTGGGCTGGAGTTAGGAAGATGCAGGAGATTGGAGAAGATGAGAGCGGAAGGTCTGAAGGCAATGGCAGGCGAAGCGGTACAGGAGGTCCTATTAGGCCCTTATAAACCTGCGACCCCACCTCTCCCACTTCCTGTATTCTCGGGAAGTGGGCAGGCCATGCGGCGGACGCGGCGTTTCGGTTTACAATGATTATAGACAATTAATGCGGCGGAGTTTTCGTACCAATTGATGGTTTCCTTTTCTCAAACCATGCAAAAGAGCGGTTGTACAGTTGCCAGGTGCAGCTTTTCATGCATCTGTCTGACATATCGTCAGGAGATCCCGTCACGTCAACTTTAACTGGAAAGATCTTTTCAAAAGTAAGAAGACACATACGCCAGTGAGTCAACAATCCGGGGACTGCACCGACCACCGAGCACTCGACGCTCGGGGACTGGTCGCCCAGTCTATCAGCTCGGAACTTCAAGGACTGCACCGACCACCGAGCACTCGACGCTCGGGGACTGGTCGCCCAGTCTATCAGCTCGGAACTCTAAGGACTGCACCGACCACCGAGCACCCGACGCTCGGGGACTGGTCGCCCAGTCTATCAGCACGAAACTTCAAGGACTGCACCGACCACCGAGCACTTGACGCTCGGGGACTGGTCGCTCAGTCTATCAGCTCAAAGCTTTAAAGCATACACCGACCACTGAGCACTCGACGCTCGGGGACTGGTCGTACAGTATAGCAACATATAATTCCAAGAAGCACACTAAGTGCTTAGGGACTGGTCGATTTGTCTTTTCAATTGCAGACGAGCATGACATGCTCGGGGACTGGTAAATTCAATTTTTTAGACCTTGCTACAAGGCTCATACTTCGCCTTCCAGCAAGCTCGGGGACTACATCGGTACGATGCATCTAGCGATGCATCTCAGTCTCAAAACTACTTTGGGGAATTTTCTTTTGAGCCTGGCACCACGTGCCTACGTCACCTACTACCAGGCTCGGGGACTAAGTGGGCACACTTCACCTAGCGGTGAATTTGCTTGCTTTTTTGATGCTTCTACCTTTCAACAAGGTAAAGTGGGCGCACTTCACCAGGAAAGAAATTTTTTTTAGAGCACCATGCATTCTTCGAACAACCTGTTTCTTCGATGTCAATGTTGGTCAACTGTCTCTCGAGTTGGTCAAGGAACCGTTGCAACTGTTTGGGCGATTTTCCCACTTATTGAAGACGACAAGCCTTGCTGATCGAAGAAGCTCAAGACGGTGTGTTGCATCACAATACATGGTGCTCGGGGACTACCTGTGGGGGTATAAACCCCTATACCCTTACGGCTAGACTTCAGCCAGGAAGCTTGGCCCACTACGAGACGAGTTCAAGGCTTGATCAGATAGCCCGGAGTTTCGCGCGAGGAAACAAGACGTGGAGATCAAGCAGGATTCTAGTCGGTTAGAATAGGAATTGATATCGAATTATCTATGACAATTGTAACCGACTAGGATTAGTTTCTAGATCTGTAACCCTGCCCTCCAGACTATATAAGGAGGGGCAAGGGACCCCCCTAGGACATCATATTCTCTCAGCACAAATCAATACAACCAGACGCAGGACGTAGGTATTACGCCAACTCGGCGGCCGAACCTGGATAAAAAGCTTGTCCGTGTCTTGCGTCACCATCGAGTTCGTAGTTCGCGCACCGTCTACCGATAAACTACTACCGTGGGTATACCCCAAGGTAGACTGCCGACTAGCTTTCGTCGACAGGGCGGGACGATGATAGTGAAACAACAAGGCATGGAGGTCTTGGGTGTGGATCTATCCCCGTCTGTGTCGTTTAAGGACCAATACGCTGTATGTCCTCTTGTCATGTTGAACGCATGCCTAACACTTAGTTGGCCGGATAAGTCGTTCTGACCGTGAAGCCTACGAGTGCATCTCCGGCCGGATACCCCGATCGGTTTAAGTGCACACCCCAGTTGGTAGCAAGGATGTGCAGGAAGTCAATGGCGTAAGACCGAGGTGTCAGGTTAGAGTCCTGACCCTGGCAGATTGGTGGTCCCTGGGAGTGTGGCACCGTACGGACCCGCGAATTGGTCCAGAGTTGTGCTAAAGGTGATCCGAGCTGCGCTCCCGAGGTATGCTTGGGTGAGTGCTAGGAATACCCCTCCAGCTGGATAAGAATCGATTCGAATCGCCATCTCTCTCGGATAGTGAGAACTTGACTCGAGCAGCGGCAACATAGAACTCACTAAACAAACTTAATGGTTATGATGAGAATGATGATGGCTATGTGATAATCTGGATATGGTTATTATTGTGATGCTTAATACTCAAGTGTATGCTTAGAATAGGTGCTAATCTAGTGGATAGCTGTTTTAAGTGATGAACTTGCTGCTGAAAATGTTATAAATGAGTTACTCCAAAAACTAAAGCTTTTATGCAAAATGTGAGTCAAACTAGCCCACAAATATGAGCCTTGCATACTCCTTGGTGTCACTTTATTTCTGGTTTTTGACGGGTATGTCTAGCTGAGTACCTTCTCGTACTCTGGGTTTTATTTACCCTTGTTGCAGATGATGTTGTGTACCATGGCTGCGGATGATGAGTAGATCTCGGGCAAGATCACCCCTTGTATCTTCAGTTATGCTTTTGCTAGGATGATCATGGAGCTGACATCTAATTATACTATGTGTGTGTGATGTTTCAAAACTACTTTGCTACCGCTACTGAACTATGTTGTAATAACTTTATTTGAACTCCGATCTGTGTAAAACTATATCCTGTGATGAATGTTTGTAATCTATGATGGAGATGCTTGATCATGTACGGTCTTGGTTGTATGTTGGTTGAATCGAGATCTTTTGAGGTTTCATCGGACTACCGAGTTTATATGGGTTCAAGTCCATTGGCTTGACTACTCTCGTGGTCGCTAATTTACTTGAATTCTTATAAATTGGATGGTTCTGTTATAGGAATGACTTATCCTTCCAGCTAAGTGTGGGGCATGCGTTCAACATGACAAGAGGGCCGTCAACAATCAGTCCTTAATCGACACAGACAGACCCGCTATGGTCCAACACCCCCATAAGGCTCTGCCCGATCTCAACTTTCTTTCCCACACTCGGTTATCCCCCAAGATAGCATCAAACAGCTAAACCTTTTGGAATCTACCTATATCTCGCAGGTGACAGAAAATCACCCAACTTCTACCATGCTAGGCAAGCTAAGCATATACTTCAGACCTATACTACTTAGGACAAGGAAGGTAGATAGGTGGTAATTTCAACGAGTGTCAAGCAACTCCTATAACTTAGTGCAACATAGTAACAATCACGACATAATAACGCAAGTTAGCACAAATTAGGGAGACTTAGAATGCTCGAGGGCTTACCTTTCTCGAAGGAGCTAGGTCTGCGATCGGGGCACTCCTACAGCTCTTCTTCCGGTTCATGTCCTTCTGGAAGTCCCTACACCGGGGTCTCCTCCTGCTCCTCGGGCTCTACCTCATTCTCCTGTGAGCCTGTATGATGCATATACACAAATAAGTGGAGGTGCAGGATGCTCAAGGTGCAGTAGTATGCAAGTGAAGGCAAGATGATCATGATATAATTTTTACAGAGTAAGTGCATACTTCTTTTCCGGTAGAGAAGAGTCATGATAAAGGAAACAAAGAATTATTACTACTAAGTAGTCAACATCCTACAAGAACATGTAACCTAGGCAAACCATCTATTGTATTCTCTTCTGCAAGCTACTAGTAAACCAGCAAGTTATTATAGTGCTTCAAAGATATACCAAACTTATTTAACTCTACTAATTTCATGCATAGCAATTGTTTAATTATTTATTAATTGCTAGGCCTATAACAGTAGCATGTAGTTCTGTACTTCAATAAACTTTACAAAAATTACAGCTTGTCGCAGATCATATATAATGTCTACCACCAAATTTTCATAGCATTTGGGCAAATAACATGGCCCGCACAAAATTCACAAGTTTATTAACATAAATGAGGGGAAATACCCTACTCATGCAAAAGTGTCAAACAACAGATTTCATATTTTTATAGTTTTCTTATTAACATAAGAAAGGTTTACAAAAATTTGTAGATTAATTACATGAGCAGATATTTATTAAAAATCATAAACTACTGCCATGCAAGCATTTAAATCAACATAAATCATTTACTACAGCAAGTATTGTATTTCTTATTTTTTTCCAGCAACTACATAGTCATGCCAAGCTAGTAAAATAAGAATCATATTTTTCTAGTACATATTTTATTTTCTGTGCATTTTCTAAGAAACAACAGTTATTTGTATTAATTAAATCTATACAGAAAATATATTCAAACATAACATGCGATGGTACCAAACTATAGATTTACATTTATAGAGTACAACAAAATTTGTTTAAACATTTTTAGAGCTTCCTAGCACAAGTTATGGATTTTACAAACTTTAAATCTTTTTTTGGAAATCATTTTCTTAAATCAAAAATCAAAACGGCTGAGTTTTGCTAGGTGCACCCGGTGCAGTGTGTAACACCCTAGGTGTTAAGCATGCATTTAGCCCTATCACAACATGCATAAGCATTCTCATCAAGCATAGCATCATGAGCATGTCATTCATCCCAAAACATGATTTTATGCGCTTTATTTCATGTGTTTTAAATACATTAAAAATATGATGCTTGCTTCCAAAAATGTGAAATATTCAAACTAGGTTGATTCATGTGTAAGAAGAATTTAGAGTACTTTTTGTGTAATTTTTGGAGCTATGGAATTTGAGAAATGGAATTTATACAAGATTTCCAAATGGAATTTATTTAAAAACCTAGAACTGAGTTTTAATTTGTAATTCAAATTCTATTTGGAATTTGGTCCTGCTTATTAAAGCAAAGTTGTAGAGTTTTTGTTTTGGAACAACTTTGTTTTTAGGAGCAAGAGGTGAAAATGATTTTAAACTGGTCCAAATGAATTTGGAAAAGAATTTGGAAAAAAAGAAATTCAAAAAAAAAAGAGAAGGGGCAGGCGCTGCTGGGCCAACCCCGCTTCCCTTTCGGCCCAGCGAGCGGCCCGGCCTGCTCCCCTTTCCCTTCTCTCCCACGCGCGCGGACGCGCCTCGCTCCACCCGGCGCCAGCCACGTGGCGGCCGTACGCCGGCGTTGGACGCGCCGCGGCCGGCCTCCAACCCCCCTGGTCGGGACGCCGGCTCGGGCTCCCAGGCCATTCCCTCCCCCTGTCGCCCGCGCCCTTCTCCTTCCTCCCTCCGCTCGCGAGCGCAACCGAGCCGTAGAACTCCGCCGCAGCGCCATCGCCGGAGCAGCTCCGCTGCTCACCGTCGGCCACCCCGGTGGCCAAAACTCGACACCGAAGCCACCAGCGCCTTCGCCATCGTTAGGGTAAGCTTGTGCGCGCGTTCTACCGAGAAAGAGTCCGTTGAGCGCCGTGAATCGCTCGCCGGAGTTACCCCGGGCTCGCCGGAGTACTCCGCCGCGACGGATCTTGCGTTTCCCTGGCTCTTTTCGCTGGTTTTTGGTTGCGCTAGGTCGGTAGGGTGGTGAGGAAGCTCGGAGAGCCGTTTGCGCACGCTCTACCGCGCCGGAGCGGCTTGGCCACGGCGAGCAGTGCCGCCGTGCCGCCATGCACGCTCGTCGGAGGCGTTCCGGCCATCCTCCGGTCAATCAGAGGGTACCGCTAGGTGCGCCTCGCTGTGGGGAGCACGATGGTGCTCACCCCGTGGCCGGGAACCTCACCGCCTGCGAGATCTGCTCGTCGGAGGTGAGCTCCCTCTCGGTCTCGCTGACCGGTGGGGTCGGGGACCCACTGTCAGTCGCAGGGGTACCCCGGTGGGTGTAGATCTGGGTGCGCGTAGCCTTTTTCGTCGGTTTTCTTGAATAAATGATTTCCAGAAATTGATTCAAAACTTGTAAAATTCATATCTTGAGTTCTACAGCTCCAAAGTGGATGAAATAAATTTTGGTGTGCTCTATATTTCCAGTTCTACAGTTTGATATAATTGCATGTCATGTTTGGGTAACGTTTCTGAATGAATATATTTAATCCATGTTTTTGCTAAACTTGGAAAATGCATAGTAAATAAAATATGGTTCAGAAAAATATGAAACTTGGTTTGTTGGCTCTGCATGTATGTTTACTCACTGGAAAAATATTGCTACATATTATTTGGTGTATAAATGAATTTATGGTAATTTAAATGCTTGCATGGCAGTGATGTATGATTTTTAATAATTAATTGGATCATGCAATAAATCTGGAAAATTTTGTGGGTGTTTCTTATGATATTAGACAAATTGTAAAAATATGAAATCTGTTGTTTGACACTTATATCACAGTAGAGTGATTATACTTACCCTATGATTTAATCTTGTGATTTTTGTGGCTCAAAATAAGTATCCAAAAATTATGAAAAATTTACAGTAGACTTTATGCTTAGCTGGTAGTCTCCTGTAATTTTTGTGGAATTTATTGATGAACAGAATTGCATGTGATTTTTTTTAATGGGCCAAAGATTTAATAAAGAAAATTATGAATTGTTGTGTATATAGGTTGAATGGAATAAGTTGTGTTTGGTGTATCTTTGAAGCATCATGTGGGTTGCTGGTTGCATTTGAGAAATAATTGTAGAAGAGAATGCAATGGATAGTGATTCAATTGTTTGTTCTCGGATAATGTTGACTACCTTGTAAAGAGCATGACCAATTAAATCACCTACGCATCATGTCATGACCCCTTGGTACTTTCCCATACAAGCATCCATTCAGGCATCTCGCACTTCACTCATGAGCACACATGCATCATACAGGCTCACAGGAGAACAAAGTGGGACCCGAGGAGCCTGAGGAGATTCAGGAGCAGGAAACTCCAGAAGCACAGGAGTCCGGAGAGGAACTACAGGAGTGTCCGGATCACCGACCCAGCACGTTTGAGAAAGGCAAGCCCCGGAGCATTCTAAGTCTCCCTATTCTCGCTAACTTACAGGATACACTTTGCTTGTTCTACTATATTGCATTTAAGTGATAGGAGTTGGTTGATACCGTTGATGCATTGGTACTCCTTGATATCACCCCTCATTTACCTACCTTGTCCTATGTAGCTAGGTGCGAAGTCTATGCTTAGCTTGCTTAGTCCGGTAAAAGTCGGGTGGTTTCCTGTCACCTGCGAGATATAGGTGGATACTTACATATTTAAGCAGTGATTGCTTTGGGAAAAGAATAACCAAGTGTGGAATGAAATTGGAGACCGGGCAGGATCTTGTGGTGGGTTGACCATAGTGCCCCTGCCTGTGTCGATTAAGGACCGATCGTGGACAGCCCTCTTGTCATGTTGAACGCATGCCCCACACTTAGCTGGAAGGATAAGTCGTTCCGACCGCGAAGCCTGAACACTATCCAGGCCGGGAATCGAGCCGCCATGCGCTGTATTGGTGATGGTTGAGGAGAACGTCGAGGGCGCGGCGCGCAACCTTGGTATACCTTGGATACCTCGGTCGCCGGAACGGTCCTCGGGTACTGGCGGTGCCTGCCGAACCCGCGATTTGGTCCTGGATAGTGTAATACGATGATCTGTAGCTCACTTGATCAGTGGGTGTGGTTTGTGTGGGGAATACCTCGCCAGCTGGTTAGAAATCGATTCGAATCGCCATCGCTCCTGGATAGTGAGCACTTGGCATGAGCCCTGTCCTCGTAGTAAGGACTATGGAACACTTGGGTTATAAAGATAAATGGTTTCATGACTGCTATGATGAGGTACCATCATATTGCTATACTTGCTTGTAATAGTGCAGGTGCAAACCTAGATGATAGGTAATGATACTTTTAACTTGAGCCAATTAAAAGAAGAAAGACTTATGTAGGTTATGATAGTAAAATCCGGCGGTTTTGCAAAGTGGTTGTCAGCTACCCCACTATATAGCCTTCATGATCTTTGATGAGTCTTTATTTTAAGTTTATGACGGGTAAGTCTAGCTGAGTACATTCTCGTACTCAGGGTTCTACTCCCATGTTGTTTTGCAGATGGTCAAATGTACTATGGTTATTGCATTCTCTGTCTGTACCCAGCCATGGGTGATGACTAGACCAAGGGCGATGGTCACTCCGTCTTTTCTTCTGCTTTTGTGGGAATGACCGAACTATGGCACTGTATCAGACTAAGCGTGTGTGTTGTATTTTCGAACTATGAAGCTTCCGCCCCTTGAAGAACTTGGTTTGTAATAACTTTAAGAACTCCGATGTATTTTATGAATGTTGTAATCTGGATGTATTTGTGAATGGCGACCGCTAAACTTATTACGATCTTGGCTGTTGTGCGATATGTGGTTTGAAATCCTTCGAGATTTCACGGACTACCGGGATTATATGGGCTTAAGCGTGATGGTTTGACTATGCAAATGGTCACTGTTAGGCTTAATCTCTTATAATTTGGTCGGTTCTGTTACAGCTGGTATCGGAGCAAGGTTTAGCGAGTTACTGTTCATAAGTATGTCCTAAACAAAATCTAACCGGTCTAATAAAGGATTTTATTAATTAATAATGATCAAGGTGTTAAACTAAGTTTTGGAAAATTATCTAGTGTGCCATGGTCATATCCTTTATGCCCAGTTAAGGACTCTAAGGTGGCTAGTTAAGTACTGACTTGGGGGTTAATGCATCATATTTCTATTTCGTCGCTCATACGGCGTGCAATAGTATGAGTACCATTCATTTGAGTGGTAATGTATGGATCAATTTTTCCTCTACGCCACGGTAAGTGGGAGCTGTGAGAGCATGATCGGATACACTGCCGGTCTAGGGGAGTGTTGTTAGGTGCTGTGTCATGCACCCATGTTTTGGTGTGCCTTGGAAACAGTACCGCATGTTGGGAGTTCCGTCCTGAGAGGCGATGCCGTCATTAGGGCGATGATGTGGGTAGTAACACCTCACATGCATGGACGGGTGCCAGTGTAGGTGAAGTGCATAGTTTTAAATTTTTGTTTTGCATTAGCATACTGTGGGTGGGCTGAAATGAGTTTTCTGCAGGTACCCTAACCACGTTCTCGCTTAGAACGCTAGTTACGTTATGAGAGAACGTTGTGTGCCACCGCATATACCGCTTAGTGTTAACCCTTATTTCTAAGTTTGTGAGATCGTAAGTTCGTGCATGCATCATGTTCATGTCATATCATTGCTTACTTTCCCCCTTAATTTAATCTGTCCCAATTCTAAATAAAGTAATTAAAGATAATCCTTGCTCTTACCCACGGTATTCCATTTGCAGCAGATGGCACGCACTAGGCTCACCACTCGCAAGTCCACTGGTGGGCGGGCCCCTCGCCATCCGTTGGCGGCCAGGAGCTCACGACATAAGAGCAAGTTCCTGGAGGAGTTCGGGATGCCCACTTTGCTTTGGAGAGTGCTTAGCTCGATGGGGTATCCTAAAGGAAGGGAGCCTCGCTACTATTGGGATAAGGAGCCGCTTGGTGACGAGACCCTGGTGGGGATCGAGGCAGTTGTCCCTACCAGTTGAGGAGACCCTGCTTGGGGCGGCTGGGTGTACGAGTCCCGAGGTGTCACGCCTTTCCACGGTGCCAGCAGGGCGGCTTTCGCAGTTCTGAGGGACCTCATGGAGAGGTTTCCACAGGAACTGGCCCACGCCTTCGCTGGGGTGTTTCCCCGGGGTGACCCCTACACTTCGGTGTGGGATCAGTCCGAGGTGAATGCTCTAGAGAGGAGTGCGGATGAGGACCAGCACAGTGACAGTGCAGCTATGAGTGCTATGTACGCGTTGATGAAGACCTATGGAGGCCTGGAGCGTTGTTTGGGTCGCTTGTCCGGGTCTCTTCTCACTGTCTAGGATGAGAAGCGTCAGTTGCAGCGTGAGTTTGACTCTGAGGTTGAGAGGCTGCAGGCAGAGTTGGCCCGTGTGACCAGAGAGAGAGATCAGGCAGTCCAGAAGAACAGTGAGCTGAGTCAGGACCTGCTTGCAGTACGGGAGCAGAAGGATAGGGTGACCACTGCTCACAAGAACTGCGAGCGCATGCTAGTCCATGTGCTTGGACAGAGGACTGAAGCCTGGCACGAGGAGGACACTTTGAGGACCCGACAGCTAGAGCTAGAGCAGCAGCTAGCCAATGCCGAGGAGTACAATGAGAACTTGCATGAGGAGATCCACCAGCTGCATAACCAGCTCCACCCTCACCACCTGCCTGGAGCAGCTGAGCTAGACTCTGAGGACGAGATGGACGCGGATCCCGAGATAGGAGCAGCTGCTAGTGGAGATGAGGATGAGGATGGCTCTGGCATGGACAGTGATCATAGCGAGTAGATGCTAGGGCTCTAGCGCTAGTCCTTCTTGAGTTGTTGTATGTTGCATGGCATGTCGTGTACTTTTGGATCTGGGCTATGTAAAACTTTATGAGTTAATGCTGAAAGTCCAGTGTATGTATGCTGGCAAGTTGGATGTACGCGAACCTTGTTGCGTGAATGTTGAGTAATCTGTTAGGGATGTTGTGCGTAGATGATGAATTGTTGTGCCTCTGTTTATTGTGCGAATTTATTCCCTTAGTGAATTCAGTACGGCATGATTTTACACATTTCTACCGTTGATGGCAACTCCTAACGATTGCTTATCATTGGCGTATGCAGATGGTGCAAACACATGGCGGGGGTAACAGCAATCCGATTATTGGAGCAGGTACGTCCGGAGGTGGGGCTCGACGGAATTAGGACAGAGCACCAACGCCGCCGCCACCACCGCCTCCTCCATACACTGCGGACGTGTTTTTCGCGCAGTTTCTAGGGAGCCAACGCAACATGGAATAGATGCAGCGCAACATGGAAGAGGCTCTGCGCAACATAGCTGACAACACCAGTCGTGGGGATAACCAGGGCGGCCGTGAAGTCAACCAGTACAGCTCTTTCAAGGACTTCGTTGATACCAAGCCACCAATCTTCAAGGAGGCTTTGGAACCGCTCGAGGCGGATCAGTGGATCAACACCATGGAGCAGAAGTTTCGTCTTCTCCGAATGACGGAAGAACTTAAGGCTGAGTATGCGGCACACCAGTTGCAAGGACCCGCTAGGATTTGGTGGTCCCATCACCGCACCACCTACCCAGAGGGGACCCCAATTACCTGGAACCGTTTCACCGCAGCTTTTTGGGGAAATTACATTCCTCCGGGTGTGGTTGAAATGAAGGTTGGGGAGTTCATGAGGCTGTCCCAGGGGACGAAATCGGTGAAGGAGTATCTACATGCTTTCAATAATCTCGCACGCTATGCCCCTGAGTTTGTAAACACGGAGGCTAAGAAGATTGCTAGCTTCCAGAGGGGTTTGAATCCAAAGATGCTGAAGACCATGGGTACAGGGGCCAGGGCTACCTTCAATGCTTACATCAGTGACTGTCTCACCCAGGAGAACAACAACAACAACTACAGTGCATCCAAGTCACGTAAGAGGGCTTTTGAAGCCGGATCATCTCAGTCCAGGGCGCCAGTGGCAGGGCGACAGCAGTATCGTCCTCCTGCCCCAGGTGCTAGGTTCCGACCGCCGCAGAGAAGGAACACCGGGCATCCAACGCAGCAGAAGCCATACAAGGTAGCGATAGCTCCTGCCAAGCCAAAGGCAATTCAAGCTGCAGCACCTGCCGCCAACAATGTGCCCAAGGGTCCATGCTACAACTGCCACAAGATGGGGCACTTTGCTAAGGAATGTCCCTACCCCAAGAGGCAGCAGCCAACCTATCCAGCTCGTGTGCACCATACCTCGATCGAGGAGATCCCGGAAGGAGAACCGGTAACAGCTGGTATGTTTCCTGTCAACCAACATCTCGCAGTTGTTTTGTTTGATTCTGGATCATCGCATTCATTCATGAGCCAAGCATTTGCACAAAAGCATAGTCAACCAGTTACAGATCTGGGTTATGGCTACCGCATCAGCTCAGCAGGGGCAGATGTGTTGACTAATAGAGTGGTCCGAGGGGCAACCTGGATATAAGTGGCCGAGTTTTTTGGGTAAATCTAGTGGTCATGCCTGGGTTAGTTTTGGATGTTATCATGGGCATGAACTGGATGAGAGAATGGGATGCTGTCATAGATACTGGGAAGAGAATGTTATCCCTCAGAGAACCGCAGAGCAATCGCTCTTTTCAAGTGCCTCTTCCCCGTCGTCTTGACTTTGCTGGCATCTCTTGTGCTACGCACGTGGTTCCTTTACCACAGATCCCAGTAGTCTGTGATTTCCCTGATGTTTTTCCTGAGGAATTACCAGGACTTCCTCCAGATAGGGAAGTAGAGTTTGCAATCGAATTGATACCAGGTACAGCACCAATATCTAGAAGGCCGTACCGGATGCCACCAAACGAACTCGCTGAGTTGAAGAATCAACTAAAAGAGTTACTAGATAAAGGGTTCATCCGGCCAAGCTCGTCGGAATGGGGTTGTCCAGCAATGTTTGTGAAAAAGAAGGATCAGTCATTGCGCATGTGCGTGGACTATCGCCCACTCAATGCAGTGACAATCAAGAATAAGTATCCTTTGCCAAGGATCGATATCCTATTTGATCAGTTGTCCAAGGCAAAAGTGTTTTCCAAGATAGATTTGAGGTCCGGGTATCACCAAATCAAGATTCGTCCGCAAGATATTCCAAAGACTGCTTTTCCACCAGATATGGGTTGTATGAGTATCTTGTCATGTCCTTTGGGTTGACAAATGCTCCTGCATACTTTATGTATCTGATGAATTCAGTCTTTATGCCAGAATTGGATAAGTTTGTTGTGGTGTTCATCGATGATATCCTGATTTATTCAGAGAATGAGCAAGATCACGCTGAGCATCTGAGAATTGTGCTGACACGATTGCGAGAGCATCAGTTATATGCCAAGTTCAGCAAGTGTGAGTTCTGGTTGAAGAAAGTTCCTTTCCTAGGGCACATTCTGTCTGAAGAAGGGATTGCTGTGGATCCATCAAAAGTGCAGGAAGTCATGGACTGGAAGGCACCAACTTCTGTCTCGGAAGTTAGAAGTTTTCTTGGTCTGGCCGGGTATTATCGTCGATTCATACCTGACTTCTCCAAGATTGCTAAGCCAATGACAAGTTTGCTACAAAAGGATCACAAGTTTGTCTAGACGGAAGGGTGTGAGTTAGCCTTCCGCACCTTGCGAAAGTTGCTAACCACTGCTCCCGTTCTGGCGCAACCTAACATCGAAAAGCCTTTTGATGTGTTTTGCGACGCGTCGAAAAGTGGCTTGGGGTGTGTGTTGATGCAAGATGGCAGAGTGATAGCTTATGCTTCCCGACAGTTGAGAAAGCACGAAGTCAACTACCCAACTCACGACCTTGAGTTAGCAGCAGTGGTACATGCCTTGAAGATTTGGAGACACTATCTGCTGGGGAATAAGTGTCACATTTACACCGATCATAAGAGTTTGAAGTACATCTTCACTCAGTCCGAGCTGAATATGAGGCAACGACGGTGGTTA
The DNA here is from genome assembly GCF_000003195.3 of Sorghum bicolor. NCBI lineage: Eukaryota > Viridiplantae > Streptophyta > Magnoliopsida > Poales > Poaceae > Sorghum > Sorghum bicolor. The sequence continues at coordinate 30,168,623 of NC_012876.2, read as the reverse complement.
GAGTTAATCAAGGACTTTGATCTGGAAGTTCATTATCATCCGGGCAAGGCTAATGTAGTAGCAGATGCGTTGAGTCGGAAACCGCACTATCAAGTGGTTCAACCGTTGTTTGAAGATGGGTTCAATCTCATGCATCCTGAGGTCTTATGTCACATACAACTCAGTTGTTCACTCGAGAGTCAAATCATTGAAGGACAGAAAACAGACAAGGGTATTTTCCACATCAAAGAGAAGATCAGAGATGACCCAAAGACTCAATTTCGAGTTGATGAAAAAGGGGTACTGTGGTTCCAACATCGGTTAGTAGTTCCGAAGAATCGTGAATTGAAGAATCGTATCATGGATGAAGCCCATCTCTCAAAGCTTTCTATTCATCCCGGCAGCAGTAAAATGTATCAGGACTTAACACCCCACTTTTGGTGGACCAAGATGAAGAAAGAAATAGCCGCATATGTAGCCCGTTGTGACACGTGTTGCAGAGTTAAGGCCATCCATATGAAGCCTGCAGGTCTGTTGCAACCGTTATCAATTCCAGATTGGAAATGGGAAGAGGTCAGTATGGACTTTATCACGGGTTTGCCAATGACAAGGAAGGGGAATGACTCGATTTGGGTAATCATAGACCGATTGACCAAATCGGCCCATTTCATTCCTGTGAAGACTCGTTACCGACCTCCTGAGTATGCCGATATATATATAACTGAGATTGTCAAGTTGCATGGTATTCCCAAAACCATCATATCGGATAGAGGACCACAGTTCACCACTCACTTCTGGGAGCGAATGCATAAGAGTTTGGGGACCAGTCTGATAAGAAGCATGGCGTATCATCCCCAGACTTCAGTTCAAACCGAGAGGTTAAATCAAGTGCTAGAAGATATGCTGAGGGCATGTGTGCTATCATCCAAGGGATCATGGGAATCATGGTTACCTCTGGCTGAATTCTCATACAATAACAGTTATCAAGAGATCATCAAGATGGCCCTGTTCGAAGCTTTGTATGGTCGAAGGTGTAGAACTCCGTTAAACTGGGTTAAACCTGGTGAGAGAAGATTCTATGGTATCGACTTTGTGAATGAGACCGAGAAGAAGGTGCAAATCATATAGCAGCATATGCAAGCAGCACAATCACGATAAAAGAGTTATGCTGATAAGAGGCGGAGGCCACTTGAATTCAACGTAGGTGATTATGTGTACCTCAAGGTTACGCCAATGAAGAAGGTTCAACGTTTCCGAGTTCGAAGCAAGCTTGCACCCAGATATGTGGGACCATATCAAATACTAGAGAGGAAAGGCCCGGTGGCCTACAAGATTCAGTTACCGGAAGAGTTGAGCTCGATCTTTCCGGTCTTCCAGGTATCACAACTACGGAAATGTTTGAAAGTGCCTGAGCAAAGAATTGAACCTCGAGCGATCAAAATGAAAGCAGATTTAGAGTATAAGGAGCAACCAGTAGGAATTGTGGACACCAAGGAACGAGTAACCCGAAACAAAGTTGTCAGAACATACAAGGTGGTGTGGAGCCATCATGACGATAGGGACGCCACCTGGGAAACTGAGGATTATCTAAAAACAGTTTATCCAAAATTTCCTAAGAAATGGTTAGTAACCCAAAATCTCGGGACGAGATTTCCCTAAGGGGGGAAGGGCTGTAACACCCTAGGTGTTAAGCATGCATTTAGCCCTATCACAACATGCATAAGCATTCTCATCAAGCATAGCATCATGAGCATGTCATTCATCCCAAAACATGATTTTATGTGCTTTATTTCATGTGTTTTAAATACATTAAAAATATGATGCTTGCTTCCAAAAATGTGAAATATTCAAACTAGGTTGATTTATGTGTAAGAAGAATTTAGAGTATTTTTGTGTAATTTTTGGAGCTATGGAATTTGAGAAATGGAATTTATACAAGATTTCCAAATGGAATTTATTTAAAAACCTAGAACTGAGTTTTAATTTGTAATTCAAATTCTATTTGGAATTTGGTCCTGCTTATTAAAGCAAAGTTGTAGAGTTTTTGTTTTGGAACAACTTTGTTTTTAGGAGCAAGAGGTGAAAATGATTTTAAATTGGTCCAAATGAATTTCGAAAAGAATTTGGGAAAAAAGAAATTCAAAAAAAAGAGAAGGGGCAGGCGCTGCTGGGCCAACCCCGCTTCCCTTTCGGCCCCGCGAGCGGCCCGGCCTGCTCCCCTTTCCCTTCTCTCCCGCACGCGCGGACGCGCCTCGCTCCACCCGGCGCCGGCCAAGTGGACCCTTCGCCGGCGTTGGACGTGCCGCGGCCGGCCTCCAACCCCCCTGGTCGGGACGCCGGCTCGGGCTCCCAGGCCATTCCCTCCCACCTGTCGCCCGCGCCCTTCTCCTTCCTCCCTCCGCTCGCGAGCGCAACCGAGCCGTAGAACTCCGCCGCAGCGCCATCGCCGGAGCAGCTCCGCTGCTCACCGCCGGCCACCCCGGTGGCCAAAACTCGACACCGAAGCCACCAGCGCCTTCGCCATCGTTAGGGTAAGCTTGTGCGCGCGTTCTACCGAGGTGAGAGTCCGTCGAGCACCGTGAATCGCTCGCCGGAGTTACCCCGGGCTCGCCGGAGTACTCCGCCGCGACGGTTCTTGCGTTTCCCTACCTCTTTTCACTGGTTTTTGGTTGCGCTAGGTCGGTAGGGTGGTGAGGAAGCTCGGAGAGCCGTTTGCGCACGCTCTACCGCGCCGGAGCGGCTTGGCCACAGCGAGCAGCGCTGCCGTGCCGCCATGCACGCTCGTCGGAGGTGTTCCGGCCATCCTCCGGTCAATCAGAGGGTACCGCTGGGTGCGCCTCGCTGCGGGGAGCATGATGGTGCTCACCCCGTGGCCGGGAACCTCACCGCCGGCGAGATCTGCTCGTCGGAGCTGAGCTCCCTCTCGCTCTCGCTGACCGGTGGGGTCGGGGACCCACTGTCAGTCGCAGGGGTACCCCGGTGGGTGTAGATCTGGGTGCGCGTAGCCTTTTTTGTCGGTTTTCTTGAATAAATGATTTCCAGAAATTGATTCAAAACTTGTAAAATTCATATCTTGAGTTCTACAGCTCCAAAGTGGATGAAATAAATTTTGGTGTGCTCTATATTTCCAGTTCTACAGTTTGATGTAATTGCATGTCATGTTTGGGTAACTTTTCTGAATGAATATATTTAATCCATGTTTTTGCTAAACTTGGAAAATGCATAGTAAATAAAATATGGTTCAGAAAAATATGAAACTTGATTTGTTGGCTCTGCATGTATGTTTACTCACTGGAAAAATATTGCTACATATTATTTGGTGTATAAATGAATTTATGGTAATTTAAATGCTTGCATGGCAGTGATGTATGATTTTTAATAATTAATTGGATCATGCAATAAATCTGGAAAATTTTGTGGGTGTTTCTTATGATATTAGACAAATTGTAAAAATATGAAATCTGTTGTTTGACACTTATATCACAGTAGAGTGATTATACATACCCTATGAATTAATCTTGTGATTTTTGTGGCTCAAAATAAGTATCCAAAAATTATGAAAAATTTACAGTAGACTTTATGCTTAGCTAGTAGTCTCCTGTAATTTTTGTGGAATTTATTGATGAACAGAATTGCATGTGCCTTTTTTTTAATGGGCCAAAGATTTAATAAAGAAAATTATGAATTGTTGTGTATATAGGTTGAATGGAATAAGTTGGGTTTGGTGTATCTTTGAAGCATCATGTGGGTTGCTGGTTGCATTTGAGAAATAATTGTAGAAGAGAATGCAATGGATAGTGATTCAATTGTTTGTTCTCGGATAATGTTGACTACCTTGTAAAGAGCATGACCAATTAAATCACCTACGCATCATGTCATGACCCCTTGGTACTTTCCCATACAAGCATCCATTCGGGTATCTCGCACTTCACTCATGAGCACACATGCATCATACAGGCTCGCAGGAGAACGAAGTGGGACCCAAGGAGCCCGAGGAGATTCAGGAGCAGGAAACTCCAGAAGCACAGGAGTCCGGAGAGGAACTACAGGAGTGTCCGGATCACCGACCCAGCACATTTGAGAAAGGCAAGCCCCGGAGCATTCTAAGTCTCCCTATTCTCGCTAACTTACAGGATACACTTTGCTTGTTCTACTATATTGCATTTAAGTGATAGGAGTTGGTTGATACCGCTGATGCATTGGTACTCCTTGATATCACCCCTCGTTTACCTACCTTGTCCTATGTAGCTAGGTGCGAAGTCTATGCTTAGCTTGCTTAGTCCGGTAAAAGTCGGGTGATTTCCTGTCACCTGCGAGATATAGGTGGATACTTACATATTTAAGCAGTGATTGCTTTGGGAAAAGAATAACCAAGTGTGGAATAAAATTGGAGACCGGGCAGGATCTTGTGGTGGGTTGACCATAGTGCCCCTGCCTGTGTCGATTAAGGACCGATCGTTGACGGCCCTCTTGTCATGTTGAACGCATGCCCCACACTTAGCTGGAAGGATAAGTCGTTCCGACCGCGAAGCCTGAACACTATCCGGGCCGGGAATCGAGCCGCCATGCGCTGTATTGGTGATGGTTGAGGAGAACGACGAGGGCGCGGTGCGCAACCTTGGTATACCTTGGATACCTCGGTCACCGGAACGGTCCTCGGGTACTGGCGGTGCCTGCCGAACCCGCGATTTGGTCCTGGATAGTGTAGTACGGTGATCTGTAGCTCACTTGATCAGTGGGTGTGGTTTGTGTGGGGAATACCTCGCCAGCTGGTTAGAAATCGATTTGAATTGCCATCGCTCCTGGATAGTGAGCACTTGGCATGAGCCCTGTCCTCGTAGTAAGGACTATGGAACACTTGGGTTATAAAGATAAATGGTTTCATGACTGCTATGATGAGGTACCATCATATTGCTATACTTGATTGTAATAGTGCAGGTGCAAACCTAGATGATAGGTAATGATACTTTTAACTTGACCTAATTAAAAGAAGAAAGACTTATGTAGGTTATGATAGTAAAATCCGGTGGTTTTGCAAAGTGGTTGTCAGCTACCCCACTATATAGCCTTCATGATCCTTGATGAGTCTTTATTTTAAGTTTATGACGGGTAAGTCTAGCTGAGTACATTCTCGTACTCAGGGTTCTACTCCCATGTTGTTTTGCAGATGGTCAAATGTACTATGGTTATTGCATTCTCTATCTGTACCCAGCCATGGGTGATGACTAGACCAAGGGCGATGGTCACTCCGTCTTTTCTTCTGCTTTTGTGGGAATGACCGAACTATGGCACTGTATCAGACTAAGCGTGTGTGTTGTATTTTCGAACTATGAAGCTTCCGCCCCTTGAAGAACTTGGTTTGTAATAACTTTAAGAACTCCGATGTATTTTATGAATGTTGTAATCTGGATGTATTTGTGAATGGCGACCGCTAAACTTATTACGATCTTGGCTGTTGTGCGATATGTGGTTTGAAATCCTTTGAGATTTCACGGACTACCGAGATTATATGGGCTTAAGCGTGATGGTTTGACTATGCAAATGGTCACTGTTAGGCTTAATCTCTTATAATTTGGTCGGTTCTGTTACACAGTGCACCCGCCTGCTACGAGCGACAGACAGGTGGGCCATGGGGTCCCACCCGTCAGTCACATCATAGGGGCGAAGACCTCCGATGAGCCAGAGCTCACCGCCGGCGATCCCCCTGGCGACACGGAGTACCCAGGAAGCTTCCCCACGACAAGGCGAACAACATGCGCCCCTAACTTAAGCGGAGACACCCCAGACGGAGCCCGTCGCCGGCCATGGCGGCACGGTGGCCCTGCTCGTCGGGGAGCTCGCCCCTCCGGCTCGGTAGAGCGCGAATGGGAGGGTGCAGAATCTTGGCGGTGCTCAGGCGAACACGATGTGCGCAGAGAGGGACGGAGAAGAGCACGGTGGCGCGCTAGCCACGCGAGCCGCGACGGTGTTCACGCTGGAGAAGGGGAAGATGGTGGAGAGCTCCTCACCATGCACCAAAACAACCAAGGAGGTGCGTTCGGAGGCGGGGATGACGAGGCAGAGCGGTGGCCTGGAGGAATTGGAGATGGGAGCGACAGACGAGGGACAACGCCACGAGTGGAGCTCGGTGGCGACAATGGCGATGGCAGCGCTGGCGAGCTTCGAGCGGAGGCAAGAGTGCTGGAGAGGGGGCGAGAGCGAGCGCGTCTCAGCGAGGGAGACAAGACGAGTGCGCTGGCGACCTTTGCAGCCCCGGCTGGCCGTCGTCATGGTGCCACCGCCGTGCATGGCTGCCACGCGATGCGGCTGGTGTGACGGCGTCGCCACCGTGACGCGCGCACGGGCGCGTGGGAGGGGAAGGCGCGGTGCGGACGGGCTGGCTTCGGCCAGTGGGCCGAAAGCAAGGCACCGGCCTGCTAAGCCCCCTGACCCCTTTCTTTTTTTTTGAATTTCTTTTTCCTATATTTGTTCAAACACATTTTTGAGCATTTAAAATTTATTTTCAGATTTTGCCGCAAAAACAAAAGTTGTTCCAAATAAAATTTTCTACAATTTTGGTTTAAGGTGCAACTCAAAATTCTAAATAGAATTTGAATTACAAACTAAAACTAGTTCTAGGTTTAAATAAATTCATTTTGGGGATTTTTGAAATAAATTCAAATTCTCCAATTCTAGAGCTCCAAAAATTTCACAAAAATTTTATTAATTCATCTAAAATATAAACCAACCAAGTTTGGTCATCACAATAAATTTTAAAGCAAGCATGTTAATCTATCATAATTAAATCTATATTAAAACATGGACATAAAATCATATGGTATGCAAAGCCATATGAAGTTGGTTTCTCTGTTCGTGTGAATCAGCAAAATGGAGCGTATGGTATGCAAACTGGCTACCTATACAAACTATACAAACTATAATGAGGACCATAAGACTCTAATCCAATGGTTAGAGAGAAAGGTGGGTTAATTTAGCACTTAAACCCCCCACTCATCCTATCTAATCCATCTAATCCCAGGTCGCGGCCGTACGTCGTTACTTCCTCGTGGTGCCGTTTTGTTCCTGTCCGTCGTTTTTGTTGCTGCGTGAGGTCGGCGCCGTGACCCGCGATCCAGCGCCGCCGACCGCTCGCCGGGTACCACGGCCGAGGACGTACGTGCGTACGAACGGACCGAGGCAGGTCGCCGCACGGCACGACACCCTACTATAGCACGGCACGATCACTCATCAGCTACACACGATTGGCCGCCCGCCCAGCACACGATCCCTCGCTGCCATGGATCATGGAGATGCAGGAGAAGGAGCGTCTGGCAGCCATGAACAGGACCATGCAATGTACAGGATGCAACGTACTGCAGGATGCAGTGTACAGGATGCCTCTGCACCTCCGCGCATGGAGACGCTGGAGAAGGAGCAGTGCAACGCTGGAGACCGATTAGGGCTCCCTGTCCCCCATGCACCCTTGGAGACAGCCGCCGCCATGGAGACCGACGCTAAAGTCATGGTGATCGGCACTGCCACCATGGAGACCCCCGCTGTTCCTGTCCTCGCCGATGATCACACTGTCATCACGATCGACGCGGTCGATGCCGGAGTTGGAGCCCACCTTGAACAACCAAGCACACCTAAACCGACACCTTCTCCGAGTTTAGTAGTAAGTTGCACAAATAATTTTTTTTTTGCACAGAACTAGTTATGTCTGGTTCGTTGCTCATATAATTTTACACTTGTATAGGACACAAATTGCAAAGAACTTTTGAAACCTATGGTTGGAATGATCTTTGATAGTCTCACAGATGTGGAAAAATTTTACAAATCATATGCACATGAAGTTGGTTTCTCTGTTCGTGTGAATCAGCAAAAGAAGGACAATGATGAAATATTATTCAAGCGGTATTGTTGTTCAAGAGAAGGGTATAGACAGGAGAGCATAAAAAAAGTTAGTGACAAATCCGGGAAAAAAAGGAAGTCACCAAATGTGATGGAAACCAGATGTGGCTGTGAGGCACATATTGTTGTCAGGCTTGGCAGTGATAAGAAGTATCGAATATATTCAGTGGTTGAGGAGCACAGCCATGGTTTTGTGTCGCCAGATAAGAGGCATTTGCTAAGATCCAACCGTAATGTCAGTGAGAGAGCAAAGAGTACTTTGTTCAACTGTCATAAGGCTAGCATTGGCACCTCACAGGCGTATCGACTTCTCCATGTCAGTGAGGGTGGTTTTGAGAATGTTGGGTGCACAAAGAGGGATTTGCAAAACTATTACAGTAACCTCAGAACAAAAATTAAGGATGCAGATGCACAAATGTTTGTGGCACAACTTGAGCGAAAGAAGGAAGTAAATCCTGCCTTTTTTATGAATTTATGGTGGATGAACAAGGACGACTTGTTCGTGTATTTTGGGCAGATGCTATATGCAGAAAAAACTATAGTATTTTTGGTGATGTCATTTCAGTAGATGCAACATATACCACCAACCAGTATAAGATGAAATTTGTGCCGTTTACTGGAGTCAATCATCACTTGCAAAGTGTTTTCCTTGGGGCAGCATTCTTAGCAAATGAAAAGATCGATTCATATGTATGGTTGTTTCAAACCTTTCTTAAGGCCATGGGTGGAGTAGCACCTCAGCTAATCACAACAGATGAAGATGCGAGCATGACGGCTGCTATTGCACATATTCTACCAGATACAGCTCATAGATTTTGTATGTGGCATATCATGGAAAAGGTACCTGAGAAGGTCGGGCCATCTATAAGAAATGATGAAAATTTTTGGGAAAGACTAAATAAATGTGTTTGGGGGACTGAGAATTCAGAGGACTTTGTGTCACAGTGGAGATCTATCATGACTGATTATGAACTCGTGGAAAATGAGTGGTTTTCCACTAGGTATGCCATTCGCGAATCTTGGATTCCGGTATACTTTCTGGACATACCTCTAGCAGGAATGCTTAGGACTACATCGCGATCAGAGAGTGCAAATTCTTTTTTTAACCGTTTCATTCATAGAAAATTGACCTTTGTTGAGTTCTGGTTAAGGTTTGACACAGCTTTGGAGTGCCAGCGCCAAGAGGAGTTGAAAGCCGATAATGCAAGTCTTCATAGCACTCCTAAATTGATGACACCATGGGCCATGGAGAAGCAATGTAGAGGGATATATACACATGAAGTTTTTAGTAAATTTCAGGAACAACTCATAGCTGCAAGAGACCATTGCATTTTTCAAGGTACTTCAGAGTGTGAAGATATAAGATCTTTCACCATCAGCAGCCTAACTGGAAAAGATCGAGTTGTTCATATGAACAAGTCAAACATGTTTGGTATGTGCTCGTGTAAATTTTATGAGTCATATGGTATCCCGTGTCGTCATATCATACAAGTGCTTCGAGTCGAGAAGCAAAATGAGATACCATCACTTTATATTATGAAGAGATGGAAGACAAGATGCAAAAGGTACATACTGTCCTTTTTTTCTATGGCTATTTTGTTTGGGAGCGTATAGGCTAACAATCCTTCTGTTTCGTTTTATAGGGAACTATTCTTTGATGAGGAAGGGAACCTACTAGATGAAAAGCCTAAGGATCCTATGGAGGTGGCAATGCGAAAAAAGATTTCAGAATCACGCAACAAGTTTGAAGATCTTATTCAAATGGCCAAGACCTCAGAACAAGGGATGGATTTTTTATATTCTAGTTTATCCAACCTCGTAGAACCTCTCCAACAAATCACGCCTGCAATGAGAATTGATAAAAAGGAGGAGTATGAAACTTTTCTGGGTAATAAAATTCCAAATGAGGTCGATATACATCCACCAACTGATATCACATCAAAAGGGAGAAGCAAAAGAATTAAAAAGGGAAAGGAGAAGAACGCTGGAAGTGGAGGTCAGGGTAAAAATAACCGAAAATGTCGAAAATGTAACCAAGTTGCGAATCATGATGCGCGCAATTGTCCAAACAATGTTGTTGGCTGATATGTTGTTGGCTGTCCGACAACACAGAGTTTGTTACGTTTGGTTTGTTTTTTTATTCAGAATAACATATACTGACTTTATTGTCATGATCTGTGTATTCCTGGAAGTAGAAGATTAAAAAAATAGACTCTTGCTTTATGTTTTTGTTCGATTTGTTTTTGTTCGATTTGTGATAAGTCTTCGCAAGAAGAGGTCAAGATAGATACTGCACTGCTTTAGGTTCTGCTAATTTGTTGTGCCAAACCCATACCATGCAGTTTTTTTATTCAGAATAATCTCTTGTGTTGGGCGTACATTGCATCCTGTACATTGCATGGTCTAGTTCATGGCTGCCAGATGGTCCTAGTATTGAGCTGCCTACCTGACGTTCGTTCGCCTCCATAATCCATGGCAGTGGGGAATCGTGTGCTGGGCGAGCAGCCAATTGTGTGCAGGCAAGATCTGGACAGAGCTCTGATGAGTGATCGTGCCGTGCTAGTAGGGTGTCGTGCCGTGCGGCGACCGGCCTCGGGCCGTTCGTACGCGCGTACATCCTCGGCCGTGGTACCCGGCGAGCGGTCGGCGGCGCTGGATCGCGGGTCACGGCGCCGACCTCACGCAGGAACAAAAACGACGGACGGGAACAAAACGGCACCGCAAGGAAGTAACGACGTACAGCCACGACCTGGGATTAGATGGATTAGATAGGATGAGTGGGGGGCTTAAGTGCTAAATTAACCCACCTTTCTCTCTAACCATTGGATTAGAGTCTTATGGTCGTGATTATAGTTTGTATAGTTTGTATAGGTAGCCAGTTTGCATACCATACGCTCCCTAATTTAAAATGCATATGTGATGGGATGCTCATGCTCATGCTTTATGAGAGTGCTTATGCATGATCTATGAGACTTATTGCATGCCTAGCACCTAAGGTGTTACAGTATGCCACTGAGATCAGGCATTCGGTGGTGGTGCCTTCAAGTCGCTGGCTTTCCACGACACGTGTGCTGGGCTGCCGCTGGGAGACAATATGACACCGTCCTAATTCTGGTTTTGTTGAAATAGTATTCCCTTCCTATTCTGATCTGATTTTTTTTAATCTAATCCCCTTGCAACTTGCGGATCTAGGGTAATTGATTCCATTAATCTGGTTTCTATCGCACTACTACTTTTAACATCATATATCTCTACCACATATAATACACCGCTTGTAAACTTCACTAAAGCCACACCAAAATTCCCTACAGTCATGTATTATCTTACAGCCACCCAAAAAAATACACATAAAGCCAACTAATCTTTCAAATGAATGGACGAGATTTATCTCTAATCTATTTTTTCTTTTACTCACTCAGATCTAATGGACCAGATTAGGCGGACCAAATCACTCATGACTCATCGGCTAATCCTGCCCACCACGCCTGGCTCTCCCTCTGCCCTGACCCCGACGCCCTCTCTCCCACTATGTGTGACTATTCCTTTTCCCCAGGCGACTCCGACTCCTCTCCCCTCCCTTTCCCATCGCACCGCGTGACCCCCTCCTCCTGCACCATCGCAGTGGCTGCCGGCTGGATCGCCCCCACGCTGTCGGCGGTAGTGGCCTGGCGCACAGGCGGCCCCCTCCTCCCAGCCCTTGCTGTGTCAGTCGCCGTCGCGGTGGAGGAGCACAGGGGGCTCAGGCCGCCTGGAGCAGCTAGAGCCGGCCGGTCGCCTGCCTTCCCGTCAAGGGTGCGGCTAAGAAGGACGGGCAGAAGATTTGTGAGCTGACCGTTGCCAGGTGAGTCGCAAACCTTGCCTCGTGATTTTTTTAAAAAATGGCCTAATTGCATAAAATTGTGTTGATGTCAATGTTTTCCATGATGCTGATGACTTGTGATTGCACTAACTATTGCCTGTATGATTATATTTTGTAATTTTTGTTAAGATTTCACGGAGCCTGTTGGATTTCTCTGTTATGAATTTTCTGTTCCTTATCGGAAATCAAGATACTTTTCCTTTAATGCAATCAAGGTATATAGTATCATATTTCCACTTTCTATTTAATAAGGTAGCACATCAAAATTGTAGACAACAGCATGATAGTTGTAGTCTCATAATTGTAAGATTGAGTTTATCTACATGGTTGGTCTAATTTGTCTCTCCTGAGTAGGCATTGTCTAACGAATTCTGAAAGTCTTGTCTGACGAATTTTGAAAGTCTTGTTCCTTCATCTGTATCACCAGAGTTTGTTGTTAATTGTTTTCTTAAACTGTAGTGTGGCAGTAGATATTCGGAATATGCTAGAAGAAACCCAGCTGAAATTTGAGGAAAGGTATTTGGTATTCTACTTCCACATGTTTTTTTCGCATTAGTTTACAGAGAGCATCTGAAGCCGGTTATAACTTACAAAGAGCTAAACAAAAATATTCATCTTCAGTGCGAACACACTAATCTGTGTTATTGTTTGTGCATGCAGACAGAGGGTTTGAAGGTCATTGGGATCACAAATAAGAGGGAAACCTCTGTTATATGGAGTAAATCCATTGGTTGTCCACTGTACAATGCCATTGTGCGGATGAATGCTCATACATGCTCTGTTTGCAAGTCTGTCTTTTTTTATCATTTATTCGTTTTCTATTAATCATGGGCTGATTTCCCGAGGCATGCTGAGCCAACCGATTGGCCTCTTCATTATGAAACCGAGGAACATGCTCTAATCGGAAATCTTTGAATTCCTTTAACAGTTGCATACTCCTTTCATGATACGTTATCAGGACCTCACTTCGGCATTCATAGCTTCCAGCCAATTGATTTATAACCAGCATAGAATCTCCGAAGATTTCAACAGCATCAGCATGAACTTCCCTTAGTAATTCCAACCCCTTTATCAAAGCTTGATACTCGGCCTGATTATTTGTTGATGTGGCAACAATCGGCAAGGAGAACTCATACTTCCTTCCCCGAGGGGAAATCAACACTATGCCGATCCCTACCCCCCGGTCACATGTGGATCCATTAAAGAAGAGCGTCCAAGGCACAATTTCCAAAGTCTCCACTGTACCGCAATGTTGAGTTACAAAATCGGCCATAATCTGCCCCTTGACCGCTGTAGTCGATTCGTAAAGCAAATCAAACTCCAGCAGTGCCAAAATCCACTTACTGATTCTACCACTCATAATCAGGATAGACAGCATATATCGGACCACATCATCATTGCAAATAACAGTGCATTCGGCCGATAGCAAATAATGCCTTAACTTAATACATGAGAAATAGAGACACAAACATAACTTTTCAATGGCCGAATACCTGGTCTCAGCATCAATTAATCTCCTGCTTAAATAGTAAATCACACGTTCCTTGCCTTCAAATTCTTGAATTAAAGCCGAACCGATGACCACCCCATCGATAGACAAATACAATCTGAAGGGCTTCCCTTGCTAAGGTAGAATCAGAACTGGAGGATTTACCAAATAATTCTTGATTTCATCTAAGGCCAACTGTTGTTCCTTCCCCCAAACAAATTATTGATCGGCTTTCCACTTGAGTAAAGGACTGAAAGCACGAATTTTACCAGACAAATTAGATATAAATCTCCTGATAAAATTTACCTTGCCGATCAAGGACTGGAGCTCAGTCTTGTTGGTGGGGGCAACTATTTTGTTGATAGCATCAATGGATCTTCGACTAATTTCAATCCCTCTTTGATGCACCATGAAACCAAGAAATTGTCCTGCCGATACACCAAATGCACACTTATTGAGATTCATCTTTAAACCATGCTTTCTTGTGCATTCCAACACCTTTCGCAAATCGGCAAGATGCTTTGTGAAGTCTCCAGACTTAACCACCACATCATCAATATAAATTTCCACCAGCTTGCTGATGAACTCATGAAATATAAAATTCATGGTCCTCTGATAAGTAGCTCCAGCATTTTTCAAGCCGAAGGTCATGACTATCCATTCAAACAACCCAACATGACCAGGACATCTAAACGCAGTCTTTGGAATATCCTCTTTAGCCATGAATATCTGATTATATCCTGCATTACCATCCATAAAGCTAATAATCCGATGTCCAGCCGCAGCATCAACTAGCAGATCGGCAACTGGCATTGGGTAGCCATCCATCGGTGTAGCCTTGTTAAGATTCCTGAAATCAATGCAGACCCGAAGCTTCCCATTTTTCTTGTAGACCAGAACAACATTGGAAATCCACTCGGCATACCGACACTGCCGAATAAATTTAGATACAATAAGTTTGGTTATTTCAGCCTTGATACCAGGAAGAATATTAGGATTACATCGGCGAGCTGGCTGCTGATGTGGCCGAAACCCAGACTTGATGGGCAACTGATATTCAACAATCGATCGGTCCAAACCAGGCATCTCAGTGTAATCCCAAGCAAAGCAATCTTTATATTCCTTTAACAAATCAGTTAACTGTTGCTTACACTCAGAATTTAACTTAGCACTAATAAAAGTAGGTCTAGGCTTATCACCACTACCTATATCTACTTCTACGAAATCATCGGCCGATGTGAATCCCTGGCCTAATTTTCCATCATCGGCGAACCTATCCATTAAAACTCTTCGTCAGAACCGACTACTTGGATCGGTGGAATTTCATAATCGGCAACCTTGAGAAAATCCTTTTCCCAAACTTCTTCTGAAATACACCTAGTCCTTTCGTAGGTGTCTGCTTCTGCCGATGCAATGACATATAAAGTGTCTCCCGGGACAATCTCAATCTTGTCACCTACCCACTGAACCAAGCATTGGTGCATTGTAGATGGGATGCAACAATTGGCATGAATCCAATCTCTCCCTAGCAACAGATTATAGGCACCTTTCCCACTGATCACGAAGAAGGTTGTCGGCAAGGTTTTGCTGCCGATGGTCAACTCAACACATATCGCCCCCTTAACCGGAGACACGTTGCCCTCGAAGTCTTTCAACATCATATCGGTCTTGGTCAAATCTTGATCTCCTTTTCCAAGTTTCCGATAGACTGTGTATGGCATGATGTTGATAGTAGCTCCTCCATCAATTAATATCTTGGTCATCGACTGCCCATCAACTCTCCCTTTGACGAACAGAGCTTTAAGGTGCTGCCTTTCAATGTCGGCAGGCTTTTCAAAGATAGCCGTCATTGGATCCAGAGCCAACTGAGCTATCTGGTCGGAAAACTATAACTCCTCGTCATCACTGGATGGCGCCAAGAACTCCATCTGCAACATAAATACCATGTTAACATCTATCGATGGCCCTTTCCCCTTAGGATCTGATTGTCGCTGATCCCCAGACTGGCCAGAGTTCTCGCCCTTGCTTAACTCCTCTCGTCTCTCACGCTGCAGCCTCCTTTTCTGTGTCCTAGTCAACCCCTCTGGACCCCATGGAGGAAGTTGTTGCTGCTTTACCGATGGGCGACGATTCTCCCTTGACTCCATCCGATAAGTATTAGCGTCCCTGCAAAATATGAACTCATCGGGAACCCGTGCATTTGCCATCTCTTCAAGTTCTTCCTAGTTCCTGGGAAAATATTCAACTCGATCTCCAAGCCTGTCATGCACACTGAGTCTGCCCCCAGTTGATCTTGAACCGACGCTCTCCCCCTAATCGGCCCATCAAACTGGCGGTTGTTATTCTGATACTGCCGATTTGATCTGTCATACCGATCATAAACATAACATTCTGGGCAGTCTCTGACAGTAGGAAGCTTGATATTTTCCTCCCAACAATGAATGAAGAACGAACAATTCCAGTGATCCCTATGCCGATTCCACTCTTGTCGGCGTCTTTCTTCTTCCCGATGATAGTCTTCTTGCTGGCGCCGATATCGATCCTCACGTTGCTGCCAAGTTTCCCGAGGCCTTCTGTGAGTTATTACAATACCAGATCGGGGAGGCCTTCCTGAGTTAGTTCCCTCCTGGATCAAGCCCTTTCCTTTTGCATCGGCACTGGAGACCTGATGCTGAGGATCCACCGATGCACTTCTTTCAGCTGCTTCTGATGTCAAGACCTTGGCCTTTCCCTTAGCATCTAGCATGTTTGTTGGGAAAGGATGTTGATCAGTCTTCATTGGCTTCTGGGTTTTGGAGCTGTCAAACTTGATCCTTCCAGATTCTATAGCCGATTGCAGCTGTTGTTTGAAAACTTTGCATTCATTGGTGTTGTGAGAAGTTGCATTGTGCCATTTACAGTACTTCATCTTCTTTAATTCTTCAGCCGATGGAATTACATGATTGGGTGACAATTTGATCTGACCTTCCTGAAGTAGAAAGTCAAATATCCTATCGGCTTTAGTGATGTGAAATGCGAACTTCTCTGGCTCTTTATGCCCAAAAGGGCAAGACATCGGCTTCTTATTTTTCACCCATTCTGCTAAGCCGATGACTGGTTCCTCATCAGAATCCGAGCTTGCTGCTTCATCTACAAATGATACCTTTTTGTTCCATGCTCTTTTGGGCTCAAAAGGCTTGATATCTTGATCAGAAATTCTCTGCACCAGATGACTTAAGCTTTCAAACTCTTGGGATGCATACTTGTCCCTAATATGTGGCAACAAACCCTGGAAAGCCAAATCGGCTAGCTGCCGATCATCCAAAACCAGGCTATAGCATTTGTTCTTGACTTCCCGTATTCTCTGCACGAAACTTTCAACCGATTCATCATTGCGTTGCCTCAATTTGACCAAATCGGTGATCTTCTTCTCATGGACTCCAGAAAAGAAGTATTTGTGGAATTGCTTCTCTAAATTGGCCCAAGTAATCACTGAATTAGGAGGTAATGATATAAACCAAGTGAAGCCGATCCAGATAATGATGACGAGAACAAACGAACTCTCAACTCGTCCCTGTTAGCAGCTTCTCCACACTGAATGATGAACCTATTGACGTGCTCCATGGTTGATGTATCATCCTGCCCAGAAAACTTAGTGAAGTCTGGTACCTTGTACCGATTTGGAAGCGGGATTAAATCATATGTAGGAGGATACGGTGTCCAATAAGAGTAAGCGTTGACTTTAGGTTTTATCCCAAATTGGTCTCTCATTACTTCAGCAATATTATCGGCCCAATAAGCATCGGCATCTTGCCGATGAGGTGGTTGTGGATCTGGCACCTGCTGGTAAGCTTCCACGTGTCTGTGCGGTGCACGATTGGCATGGAACATTGGGTTAATCATTTGGCTACCAACCTGCTGACCGCCGTGCTGCTAACCACCAAGATGTTGACCACCAAATTGCTGACCACCGATCTGCTAGCCGAGATTCATCGGATGATTGACTGCCCCTTGGTTCTAGAATCCAGGGTAGATCTGGCCTTGTTGAAACCCTATAACCTGGTGATTCTGTTGGGGCATTTGTGGAAAGACTTGCAGCCCAAGCCACCCACTATTAGCATTCATCGGCATAGGTCCTGCCGATGACTGGTAATTGGGCATCATCATTGAATTGACATACCCTGGCTGAGTCATAAACCTCTGTTGCGTCGGCATTGAATCTGCCGATGCGTTAGGCATCTGGAACGTTGGAGCTTGAGAGTTCCCAGTGTAAGGTCTCGCAGTAGTAGTTGTAGTAAACTGGGGACTATGATTCATCGGCATATTTGGAGGTGCCGATGCCATAGGAGCCTTGCCTCTCATATCAGCCGCCTGAGATGTGCCAGGTGTCTTCAACAAGTATTCCGGGGGCATACCAAAACCCCACCAATTAGGAGGAGCGGATCCCGACATTGCCGATGCCAATAGATCTGTAGTAAGCTTGATCGATTCATCTGATGTTGATGGATTGGACGGCATCGGCGTGGATTGTGCATTAGAGACTCCTAGCGTGCTTGGAGGAGTAGTAGTTTCTGTGCCTGCAGCGGTCGTAGCAACCGATGGAGCCGTAACCACTGGCGATCCTGGCTGATGATATACAGGGCCCACATAATTTTGTGGCAATTGTCCTTCTTTGAAAGTTCTAGCCACAGCATTGAAAACCGTATTGGACAGCACACCAGCTTGGTTGATCAAGGCACGATTGATAGCACTATCAACCATGTCTTGGAGTTTACCAGGATTGGCATCAAAGGTGACCTGCTGAGGTGCCGGCAGTGCTTCTTTCTGGATCACTTCGCCACTCCTGTTTATGCTGAAGGCCTTGAGACATTGTTGCTTGTAATCCTCCATAGCCTTCGCAATAGCTTGCTTCTGCTCATCTTTGAGGCTAGCTTCTGTCATGGGGATGACGTTCTCCAAATCGAATATGGTAGTCGACATGTTGATCTTGATCTTGAATCTAGTCCCACTAGGAGTGCCAAAAGATGTGTTGATGCAAAAGCTGATCTGCAAACAAAAAGGGCTAATACCCGATTCAAACGTTAAGGCGTGCCAGCCGATTTGACCTTACTATCAGCAAAGGTGATAACTCGAATACTTTGGTCCTGACAACAGCGATGCGCCCGGATGCCACAGCCAAGAGGTATTCACACGGAACTTGAGAATACGCCGAGCTTAAGTCAACGAACTCCTAAGAACTCGTAATGAAAAAAGAAAATATGACAAAGTCGTCGAAAAAGTAGGTGCTGTAATATGAGTAAAAACTTGTATTTGATTGATTGATAGATTCATTGATCACAAGGCCCTAGGGTCTATATTTATACCCTGCTCAAAGAGCTACAACCAGACACGACTAGAACTCGAATTCCAAATTAAACAGAATCCGTATACAAAACGATTTAAATAACTAAGGAAAACATAAAACTACCCTCCCGTGACAAACTAGGACACCACCATAGACCAATCGGCAACCTTCAAGTCTTCCTCCTGCATCATCGGCAGGCTCTCCATCGTAGCCATCAGCAAAGGTTAATGCTGGGCATCGGCATAAACACATCACCATCCATGGACTTAGCCACATTCAGCTGTCTCCTCATCGGCAACCGCCCTCATCGGCAACTCTTCTGCAGACCAGTCACTGTTGCCCTATCTTGCCGATCTACACTCTACCAATCCTGGGTACGTGTCCAAAAACGATGTCAACAGCCCTTGCAAAATCATGCCGTTGGCACACTCGACCTGGTCGTTAGTTCGAGGGTGAGCTACTGCAGACCAGTTCACACGGATGTGATGCCGGTCATAGAAATCCAAGAACTTTTTGCCAGTGAATTGTGTGCCATTGTCGGTGATGATGATGTTGGGTATCCCAATCCGGTGGATTATGTCAGTGAAGAAGAAGACAGCCTGCTCAGAGTGGATGTTTGTGATGGGTCGAGCTTTGATCCACTTTGAGAACTTGTTGATGTCCCCCAACAAATGGGTGTACCCTCCTGCTACCTTTTGGAGAGGGCCCACAAGGTCGAGGCCCCATACAGCAAATGGCCAAGTGATGGGGATCATCTATAGAGCATGAGCGGGGAGGTGGGCTTGCATGGCGTAGAATTGGCACCCATGGCATGAACGAACAAGCTCGATGGCGTCAGCGACGGCCGTTGGCTAGTAGAAGCTTTGTCGAAAGCCATTGCCAATGTGGGTTCTAGGAGCCGCATGGTGGCCATAAGCCCCCAAGTGTAGATCCTTGAGGAGCTTCCGACCTTTCTCTACGGTGATGCAGCGCTACAAGATCCCGGTTGGGCTTCGCAGGTATAGCTCTTTGCTTTCGCCATAGATCACATATGATTTGGCTCGTCGAGCGATACAACGGGCCTCAGCTCGATCTTCTGGTAACTCACCCCGAATGAGCAGTCAAGGAAGGGCGTACACCAATCAAATGTCCAACTGGAGTGTCGAGGGGGTTGCTCGATTTTCATCACTTCTGCTGCTGCTAGTAGGGCCTCAATCTTGTCGATGGGCTCGGGAGCGGAGGTCTCGACGCTAGCCCCCGTGCCCAGGTCAACCGATGGTTCGAGTAGGTCCCTTGAGAATGCGTTTGGTGGGACAGTGCCTCGAGTGGACGCAAACTTTGGCAAGTTCGTTGGCTACTTCATTGTATCACCATTCGACGTGAATGAGTTCGAGGCCATGGAACTTATCTTCAAGTTTGCATACTTCCTTGCAGTAAGCCTCTATTTTTGGGTCATGGCAGCTCGAGGCTTTCAAGACTTGGTCGATGACCAGCTGAGAGTCGCCCTGAACGTCAAGGCGTCGGACCCCGAGCTCGATAGTGATCCTTAACCTGTTGACGAGGGCCTCGTATTCTGCAACGTTATTAGACGCAGCAAAAAGTATTCGGATGACGTACCTCATGTGGACGCTGAGAGGTGAGATGAATAGCAAGCCTGCACCAGCCCCTGTCTTCATGAGTGACCCGTCGAAATACATTGTCCAGATTTCCACGTGGACATGGGTAGGGCAGAGTTGGGTGTCTGTCCATTCTGCGATGAAGTCAGCCAGCGCCTAGGAATTGATAGCCTTGCGAGGTGCATACGTGAGGGCCTCCCCCATGAGCTCGACCGACCATTTCACGATCCTCCCCGTGGCCTCTCGATTCTAGATGATCTCGCCTAGCAGAAAGGACGAGACCACCGTGATCGGATGGCCGAGAAAGTAGTGCTGTAGCTTGCGTCGAGCGAGAATCACAGCGTAGATTAGCTTTTGGATCTAGGGGTATCCTACCTTTGTTTCTGAGAGCACCTCACTGATGAAGTAGACCGGCCGCTGAACTAGAAGCATGTGCCCCTTTTTGGTCTTTCAAACACCACCATGGCGCTGACGACCTGGGTCATTGCCGCAACATAAAGGAGCAGAGGTTCTGCGGGTCGAGGGGGCACAAGGATTGGAGCAGTGGTCAACATTCTCTTGAGTTTGTCGAGAGCATCCTCAGCCTCAGCGGTCCATGCAAAGCACTCGGCTTTCTTCAGGAGCCGGTATAGTGGTAGCGCTTTTTCCCCAGCTGTGAGATGAAGCGACGTCACCTTTTGTACGCCCTTGACCTTTTGTACGCCCTTGGCATCTCGAATCGGCCCATTTTGGTGATGGCCGAGACTTTCTCGGGGTTGGCCTTGATGCCGCGCTGGGAGACTATGTAAACTAGGAGCTTGCCTCGAGGCACGCCAAAGATACATTTCTCAGGGTTTAGCTTGATATTGTTGGTGCGCATGCGGCCGAACATGATTTCGAGGTCCTGAATCAGGTCGCCTCGCAACCTCGACTTGACGACGATATCGTCAACGTATGCCTCGACCGTCGACCCTATGTGTTCTCCAAAAATGTGGAGCATGCACCGTTGGTACGTTGCCCCAGCATTTTGAAGTCCGAAGGGCATGGTCACGTAGCAATACATCCCAAATGGGGTAATGAAAGAGGACGCGAGCTGGTCGGACTCTTTCATTTTTATTTGATGATAGCCGGAATAAGCATCGAGGAACGAAAGGGTTTCACATCCCGCGGTGGAATCGACAATTTGATCAATACATGGCAAAGGAAATGGAACTTTTGGACATGCTTTATTTAAACTGGTATAATCTACATACATCCTAATTTTCCCATTATTTTTCTTAACTAGTACAGGGTTTGCTAAACAATCGGGAAGATGAACCTCCTCGATGAATCTAGCCACGAAAAGCTTGTGGACCTCGTCGCCAATGATCTTGCACTTCTCTTTGTCGAAGCGGCGCAGGCATTGCTTTAATGGTCTGGAACTGGCTCGGATCTCCAAGGAGTGCTCGGCGACTTCCCTTGGTATGCCAGGCATATCCGAGGGACTCCATGCAAACATGTCGGTGTTCACACGGAGAAAGTCGACGAGCACGGCCTCCTATTTGGGGTCGAGGTCAGCGCTGATCATCTGCACCTTGCCATCAGAGTTGTCGGGGTTGTGCGGGACCTTCTTTGTGCCTTCTGCTGGCTCGAAGCTACCTGCATGGCGCTTGGGCTCTGGGGCCTCAGCGGCGAGGGCCTCGAGCCTCAAGGCGAGCTCGGTGGTGTTCTCGACCGCCTCCCCGTACTTGATGCACTCGACATCACATTCATAGGCGTGCTCGTAAGAAGAGCTGATGGTGATAACTCCCTTGGGCCCGGGCATCTTCAGCTTCAGATAGGTGTAGTTGGGGATCGCCATGAACTTAGCATATAGTGGGCGCCCGATGATGGCATGATAGGTGCCTCCAAAACCCACTACCTCGAAAGTGAGGGTTTCCTTCCTAATTTGGCCGCCGTGCCAAAATAGACCGGCAGGTCGATTCAACCTAACAGCAACACCTTCCTCCCCGGCATGACGCCATGGAAGCCACCTGCGCTGGGATGGAGCTGTGCTCTCTCGATGCCTAGGAGGTCGAGGGTCTCGAGGTAGATTATGTCGAGGTTGCTGCCACTGTCCATCAACACCTTTGAGAGTCGAGTGTTCATGATGATGGGGTCGACGACGAGCGGGTAGACGCTAGGGGCGACAACCCTGTCGGGGTTGTCGTTGTGATCAAAGGTGATGGGGGTGCTCGATCAATTGAGGTACTGTAGCACCACCATCCTTGCCACAAAAACTTCCCGGCATTCCCTCTTGTGTTGCCTTGAGGTGAGCTACGTCGAGGGTCCACCGTATATCATGTAGCAATCATGGACGGTGGGGAATCCCTCATCGTATTTGCATCCACCCTTGTCATCATTTTTATCCTTCCTTTGGTCGTCCTTCTACAGCCCTAGGCTGTCGAAGTACTTCTTCAGCATGTGGCAGTCCTCGAGCTTGTGATTGGCCCCTCCCTTGTGGTAAGGGTAGGGTTCTTTGAGCATCTTGTCGAAGACGGCCCCTTTCGGGGGGCCTCGATGTTTCTTGCACTCGACCGCGGCGATGAAATCATCGTCGAGGGCCTCCAGCTTATTCTACCAAGCCTTCTTCTTTTTCTTGTTATTTTTGGGCCCCCTGCTAGGACCCTCGTTGTCATCTGCTGGTGCCTTCCGCTTGTCGTTCTCGTGGCTGAAGAAAGCACCGACCGCCTCCTCGCCGGCGGCGTACTTTGCCACTACGTCCATCAGCTCGTCGACGGTCTGTGGACAAGTCCAGCCTAACTGCCGCACCAAATCATTACAAGTGGTACCCGAGACAAATGCTAGAATGACGTTGTGGTCGAGGAAATGCGGGAGCTCCATGTGCTGTTTGGAGAAGCATCAAGTGTACTCTCGAAGAGATTCTCTAGATTTCTACTTGCAGTTGCTGAGATCCCACAAATTGCCGAGGTGGACGTAGGATCCCTTGAAGTTTCCCTCAAACACCTGGACCAGATCGGTCCAATCATGGATTTGGTTAGCTGGGAGCTCCTCGAGCCACCTGCGTGCGGTGTCGGAGAGGAAGAGCGGGAGCTACCGGATGATGGCTCGATCGTCTCCACGAGCGCCTCCCAACTGGTAGGCTAGCTGGAAGTCTGCCAGCCATAGTTCTGGCTTAGTTTCACCGTTATACTTGGCGATGCTGGTCGGGGGTTGGAACGGGCTTGGCAGCGGCGTGCTGCGGATCGCCCTGCTGAAGACTCGAGGGCCTCGTGGCTCTAGAGCCATCAACGAGTGAATTTGTATGTGGTGCTCCATTTCCTAGATGGTGATGCAAGAGTGACACAAAGATTTATCCTGGTTCAGGCAACAGGAGGCTCTACGTCTAGCTGGGGGAGAGCGTGTATTATCTTGCACCTAAGTGCTTGTACAAGGGTGAACACAAGTGAATGTTGCTGTAGGTTCTAAGTCCTAGCCGGTTGTGGTGGCGTGTGGATCATGTATTCTCCATGTCTTGGGCATCATCCTCAGCATCCCCTTTTGTAGTTCCAAGGGGAGACCTAGGTTACAAAGTGTAGGTGTTTGAGTAGGCCTCGATAGGGCTATGGCGCTGACCTACTCGAGGCCTCCGTAGCGGCGTGGCCTCGAGCCATCTTGTTACGTGGTACTTTGGTGATGATGGCGCGTGTGTTCCTTGAATCAAACTCCTGTACATCGTCTGGTATTGGCTGGGACGCGATCACGCTTATACGTCATGGCAGTATTCACGTCTGGAGTGGTTGAAGTGCTGACTTCCATCGCTTGAACCTTCCATGGGAAGGAGTGTGCCTGTTCAAGGGTCAGGCGGCTCAGGCGGCTTCGTTATGTAGAGCGCTGACTTTGAATGTCTCGAGGGGTGTCGCGATGGGATATTATGCCTGCCACGCTGTACAGGTCTGTACTTTTCTCCAATCTCAGGGATAAAGCTAGGAAAAGTGGGAATTTGACGGGTGCTTGTTCCCCTATCACGCTTCCCGTGACTGTCAGGTTAGATGGGAGGATGGCAGCCGCATTAAATGCTCTGGCTCCCATACCCGCGACAGGCGGCGGGGAGCGCTTTTGCGCTCGAGACTCGCCGATTCGCTCGACGCCCTTTCCATAATCGATGGTCACTTGCTATCGAGCCCTTGACCATTCGCTCGACCTTACTTCTGTATTCGAGGCTATGGTCGATATCGTGTTCTAGTGTGGATTGCTACTCCGGTGATCTTGTATCTATGCTGGACAGTCGAGCTTGAGCCTCGAATCATTTGTGAATCCTCTCATTGTGAGTGTTGGCTGGGGTACCCCCTATTGACATCCTCGACACCTGATTTCACTAAAACTTTTGAAATAGAATATGATGCTAGTGGAATTGGGATAGGAGGAGTTTTAATGCAGCAAGGAAAACCTGTAGCATATTTTAGTGAAAAACTAGGAGGTGCTCAACTGAATTATTCTGTGTATGATAAAGAATTATATGTTTTGGTGCGTGTGCTTGAAACATGGCAGCACTACTTATGGCCAAAAGAATTTGTTATTCACTCTGATCATGAAGCTTTGAAATACTTGAAAGGACAAGCAAAACTGAATCATCGTCATGCCAAATGGGTTGAGTTCATCGAAACATTTCCATACATTGTGAAATATAAGAAAGGTAAGGACAATGTTGTTGCTGATGCTTTGTCTCGAAAGATTGTGTTGTTGAACCAACTTGAGGTAAAAGTTTTGGGTCTTGAAAGTCTAAAAGATCTATATAATAATGATGCTAAATTTTCAGAACCATATAATCATTGCCAAGATGGAAAAGGTTGGGAAAAATATCACATACATAAATGTTTTCTGTTTAGAGCTAACAAACTATATGTTCCAAATTCTTCGGTTAGATTGCTTTTGTTACAGGAATCACATGGAGGTGGGCTAACAGGTCACTTTGGACAAAAGAAAACATTTGAACTGCTAGGTGACTATTTTTATTGGCCCAAGATGAGAAGAGATGTCATCAAATTTGTGGAGCGATGCGTCACCTATCACAAAGCTAAGTCTAAACTGAACCCTCATGGTTTATATACTCCTTTACCTGCTCCTAAAACTCCTTGGGAAGACATAAGCATGGATTTTGTCTTGGGATTGCCTAGAACTCAGAAAGGAAAACAATCAAATTTTGTTGTGGTTGATAGATTTTCATAGATGGCTCATTTTATTCCTTGTAACAAGAGCGACAATGCTTCACATACTGCTAATTTATTTTTTAGGGATATTGTGCGGCTGCATGGAATGCCTAGAACCATTGTATTTGATTGTGATGTCATGTTTGTGAGCTATTTTTGGAAAACATTATGGACAAAGCTTAGAACCAAGCTTTTGTTCTCCACCACTTGTCACCCTCAAACCGATGGACAAACTGAAGTAGTGAATCATACATTGTCAATGTTGTTGCGAACAATAGTGAAAAAGGACCTGAAGATTTGGGAGGAATGCTTGCCATATATGGAGTTTCCATATAACAGGGCAGTACACTCTAACACTAATATGTGTCCTTTCAAAATTGTAGATGGGTTCAAACCTATTGCTCTGATAGATTTGTTGCCCCTTCCATTGTAGGAAAGAACAAATATGGAAGCCTCCATGGATGCTGCATATATCAAGAAGCTACACGAGAAGACCAAGGAAGCAATTGAACTCAAGGCAGGACGCAAGGCCACAAGTATGAACAAACATAGGAAGAAGGTGTTATTTGAACCTAGGGACTTGGTGTGGATACACTTGTGCAAGGATTGCTTTGCTCAGCAGCGCAAATCAAAATTCCTGCCACGAGGAGATGGTCCATTTCATGTTCTTGAGAAGACAATGACAATAAATACAAGATTGATCTTCCTACAAGTTATGGTGTGGGCAACTCCTTCAATGTTGCTGATCTCTCACCATTCACAAGTGAAGACACTTCAGAGTCAAGGATGACTCCTTTTCAAGGGGGGAGGATGATATGACCACGCCACCAAGCAAGAAGTCACAAGCTCCAAGTCAAGCTACATCCACTCAAGTTTCACCTACATTGACACTAGCCCAAGTCATCAGTGGACTGATTACACGTAGTCGTGCAAAGAAGCTACAACAAGAGGTCCACGCGCTACTTTGTGAGATTCATTTTAAAATTAATGTGAATTATATACTACCTAAGTTTTGTACCTTGATTGTACTCAGGTATATAGAAGAAGAGAAGGATGAGTCAGACCGTGAAGAACGGACCAGTGCAAGTCCGAGAAGACAATAGCAAAACGGACTAGAAGAAGTCAAAAATGGACCAGTGGATGTCAAGAACGGACCAGTGCAAAGAAATCTTCATCACTTTTCAATCACAAAAGCTAATGAAGGTGCATGAGGACTTGTTGGAAATCTTGTCGAGTCTACTTTCCAATGAATCTAGTGGTGACCAGTTTGGATACTCCAAATTGCCTGCAGATAAGAATTAGTAGAGACTACTCAGAAGGTCAACAATCTGTCGTGATAGAATGTTGCTACAACTTGCCAAGCAAAATTGTACCAATCTACAATGTTTCGTGTTGGTTGGCATACATTGCTAGAAAGCCCTTTGAGTCTAGTTTCACACCCAAGAAACGGTTGATCTTTGGACTTCCTAATAAGAAGTTATGGTCAGTTTATTGGAAACTGCTCTGGAGGCCAACAGTCACACGAAGCCAGTCCGGGAATCCATTCCAAGGGGACCTTTCACATTACCTTCCCTCAGAAACTCTATTTTGTTTTCATACCTACCTAGCAAGGCTGTTGCTAATATAAATACCCCCTAAGACTCATTGTAATCTCAGACTTTTGATAATTGAAATACAGAACCCCTTTTGTTTAGCTATGTGCTAACAAACATTCAGAGAGTGATCTCTACCCCTTGCTCTTGTGATTTACTCACGAGATTACATAGGCGGCGGCTTCATCCACTCCCATTTGGTGCTCCTACTCCCTTCAAGGTATTCCGTGATTGATTATAGGTTGTGTTGGTTGGTTCTTTGATAGTGTGGTTGGGCGAATCCTTGATTCAGGTTGCCGGTTAAAGACGGTGGTTGGCTTCAAGTTTTATTTGCTAGGTTGCACTAGTTATCGCTGCTTGCAGCAAGTTATTCGGCTATTCTTCAGTTAGTTATCGGTGTCCATCCTACGTCGTGAAGATTGGGACATCGAGTCGCATCAAGTTCCTTGTTTCATCTATAATAACACTTCTCTTTCAGAGAGGAAACATGCACTTACTCTGTAACAAGCATATCATGATCATCTTGCCTTCTCTTGCATACTACTACACTTCGAGCATCCTGCACCTCCGATTATTTGTGCATATGCATCATACAGACTCATAGGAGAATGAGGTAGAGCCTGAGGAGCAGGAGGAGACCCCTGTGTAGGGACTTCTAGAAGACACAAGCTAGAGGAAGAGCTGCAGGAGTGCCCCGACCACAGGCCTAGCACCTTCAAGAGGAACTCTGAAACATTTTGAGTCTCC
The DNA here is from genome assembly GCF_000003195.3 of Sorghum bicolor. Classification (NCBI taxonomy): domain Eukaryota; kingdom Viridiplantae; phylum Streptophyta; class Magnoliopsida; order Poales; family Poaceae; genus Sorghum; species Sorghum bicolor. Next base: position 30,141,002 of record NC_012876.2, on the reverse strand, counting down.
CTAATTCTTGCTAACTTATTTTGTTATATCACGATGGTTTGCTCTATTGTATTAAGTTATAGGAGTTGTTTGATACCATTGATGCAGAGTTATTCTTTGAATTTACTACCTGTCTACATGCCTTGTCCTAAGTAGTGTAGGCCCGAAGTCTATGCTTAGCTTGCTTAGCACGGTAGAAGCTGGGTGATTTCCTATCACCTATGAGATATATGTGGATACCAAAAGGTTTAGCTGTTTGATGCTATCATGGGAAGTAACCAAGTGTGGGAAAAGAAACTAAGACCGGGTAGGGTCTTATGGTGGTGTTGGCCGTAGTGCCCTGCCTATGTCGATTAAGGACCGATCATTGATGGCCCTCTTGTCATGTTGCGTCATGCCCCACACTTAGCTGGAAGGACAAGTCGTTCTGATTGTGAAGCCTGAACACTATCCGGGCTAGGAGTCGAGCCGCCATGTGCTGTATTGGTGATGGTTGAGGAGAACGACGAGGGCGCGTCGTGCAACCTTGGTATACTGTTGACACTTACTAACACCACTTGGATACTAGGTTGTCATCCCCAGCATGGTGCCAGAGTGTACAAAGGTATTTATGAATGTAAAGGCTCTCTAGAAAAATAATCTATTCTATCCGTAAGCGCACAGATAAAATACCCCATTGTAGCATTTCATCAGGAAAAGTATTCCAGGTATCATTATTTATATTTTGCTTAAGAGAACAGCGAAAGTGAAAACAGGTGTAAAATCTATCAAATCATAGACTAGAGATAAACTTGCTATAACATGATTACTAATGAGGAACTCATCACACAGTCACTTGCTTTGGCAGGGGGTAAGCCATAATAATAAAGATAATGAAATATAAGCTCATGGGTAAATAACACAGCGATTAGAAATAGACTACTCCACATAAACATAAGGTGACATCAGATTAGCTAGAGAATGGATTCTAAGTATCTGCTATCTACTAAGTCACAATCTACTCTAGGCATCTACAAGATCATATATAGCACAAAAGACTCTTCATTCATGTTTAAGGAACATTGCTAAAGTAAATCAGAACATAACAAGACTTATTCCGCAATACAAATTCTACTTGTCCTACTAACAGAGGGTGGATTATATAAGAATCAACGAAGCTGTCACCACCACGAACTACCACACGACCCGTCCAATAGGATACATTTGCAGGTAAATAACATCTAAGCGCCACACCCACATGTGATCTACCACTTAACTCCCGCACGTCAAGAGTTAAGTGCTTTGCAGACTTATACCTAAACTCATTATCAATCATAACTATATCAAATATAGAACTAGAGCAAACTAAGAACATAATAAATAGAGACATAATACAATTAGAATAAAGTAGTAGAGAAAGATATGAAATAATACCAATCTTTATTGATGATGATCCGAAATCCAAAGCGTAGTGCTCTACTTCTCTAATTCTATCTAATCAATCCTACACAACTTGAAGGAATTGGGAGTCGCTAATTCTAATTATCTACGGGAGAGAAGTTCTAAAACCCTAACTTTGATGGCTTCCTCTGATAATGATTTCTCCTCCTCCCTGGGGTGGAGAGGCCTTGCTTATATAGCCCCCTCAAATGAACGTGGGCCGTCGGATCAAACCGACCTTAATCGCACGGTTATTCTTAAAGATTAGAGGCGGTGGAGCACGATCCGCGAGACCTGCCTTGATTGGTCACCATTTCAGGGCGGGCGCCCAAGGGGGGAGGGCGGGCGCCCTACCCCCGGGCCCGCTCGGCCTCCGGTTCATTCCCGTGGCTTCTGGACTCTTCTAGGTTGAGAAAAATTGCGCGACACGTAATTATCTCGTTGTAAACCCAATGTGTGGGCCTTCTCTCCATATTTTCTGATAACCCCCTGCAGAAATAGACAAACACCAAAACTCGTAGAATTCTGTCAGATAAAACCCTAATTCTAGGTGTTTGGTTCATATTGATCCTTTTCCATGTTTAGTTGACGGTTGAATTTGGTACTTAAGGACCGTCAACAAACTCCCCCAATCTACCCTTTGCTCGTCCGTGAGCAAACAACTAAACTCAGATGGATCAGGAGTTGCTTTGATGTTTTCTTTCCTGACAGGCACACATGCTTTCATATAAAATTCTCCCAGATTAGAGTGAAATGTCAAGGGGCTTAGTACCTGCACTTAAGTCTTGAGTAATTGAAAGACAAGATAATTAATTCAAGCACTATTCCTTTTGCCTATACTTCACCTTTGTTCTGGAGTTTTGCATAAGTTTTAAAAAATAAAGCTCAGAGTTCCCAGCTATGATTCTCTCAAGTCTCTCTATATGTGGTATTTGTGGATCCTTACAAAGATGTCACCTACCTATAGCTAATGGAAAATTTAAGTGGAGCTCATAGGAGTGAAAAACAGCTCATACATATGTTGTCTAATCGAGCCATGGATCCAAAGGAACTCAGCATATAATTAAATTAAGATGTGCATGTGTGGTGGAGTAGACGATAGTGATGGTAAAAATGTATAAGTGATGATAAAACTTACTTCTCATTGCTCCTCATATTGCTATCTCTCCTCCTCTCTTGATCTTTGATTTGGGAGAACATGTGCTATCTTTTTACTTCTTTTTCTTTTTCTTTTCAGGTGTATAGTAAATACCCCTAATTATACTGTCGGACAATTGTCCATTTTGTCTGCTCAGGTGGGCATCTTTGTACCCCTAATTCTACTCCGGACACTTGTCCATTTTTACCTCTCGTCTCAGTCTTTTTTTCTTTCTTTTTCAAGGTTCCGGGCACTAGCCCCTTTTTTTCCTCGCATATTTTTTGCATATCCCATGCCTCTTCTGCATTGAATCTTTTTGGAGAGAGAGAATAACAACACTTGGGACAGTGAGTGATAACAATATTTTAGCAGATTTTTGATGAATGATGATGGATGGTATAATAGATGAGTGCAAGTCTGTATCTTGATTTAACCACATGAAAAGCTCCTAAGGGTCTACATAGCTCGATCAAACTCAATGTGAATATAAGTAGCAAAAGATATAGAAATTGTAGAAAGTATGGCTGTGGTAGGGATTTTCGTCATGCTAGGAACTCATCATGTGATTTGCAAGTTTTCAAAATAAATCTCCAGAACTTAGTGCAGTAGAAACAAGATAAACAGTAGCTCAAAATTTATATCATGTCCTTCTCTTACCTAGACTCTAGTTTTAGGTTCATGCTTCCCATAGATAGTAAATTTCAGTTTTAGTAATTGTTGACGGTTCTTAAGTATCAATTTTAATTATCAAAAAAATAAGGAAAAGGACCAATATACAAGCAACACGTAGAATTAGGGTTTGATCTGACAGAATTCCACAAGTTTTGCTGTTTATCTATTTCTGCAGGGGGTTATCAGGAAATATGGAAGAAAGGCCCACACGTCGGTGTTGACACTTGCTAACACCACTTGAATACTAGGTTGTCATCCACAGCATGGCACTAGAGTGTACTATGGTATTTATACGCACACAGATAAATCCGCAAGCGCACGGATACCGTTGTAGCTTTTACCCGGTTAAAGGTTTTATCGTATCCACAGGGAAACGGGAGAACCAACTATGCTCTAACTTAACCAAGATAGATAGATAAGTGTAAATAGGAAAGATGGTAGAATTGAATAAGAACAATATTAAAGGTAAGATAACAATGGGTGATAATATGGGAATAGAGAGTAGAGCAATCTAGTATATGGGCGATGGTAGCAGAATAGAGAGGATAACTATGGTTTCTCTACTTCAAAGGGGTATGTCTATGTTTGGGACGAACCACGTGATAAGAATACACCACAAAGGATGCTTATCCATAGGCCGATAAACCCTACCCGTCCTGCTAACAGGAGGCGGACTACAGGGGACCAATGTAACTGTCACCTACACGGCCTACCACACGTTCCTGCTAGACAGGATATTCACAAGTAATCTAGGTCTAAGCACCACGCTTACACCTATACATCTCTAACCTATAGGGTCCTAGAGATTAGAAGTACTCAAAAGAGTTGTGAACCAGAACATACATGATTAGTAATTGCATAATGAATTAGAAGTAGATTACCAGAGTCATCCCATGAGCAAGCTTGATCATGGCGAAGTACAACCGGAGGAAGAACCGACAGGACGGCCTCTCCTCCAATCCTCCCTCGCTCTCCATCTCGCTACTATCTAGATCTACTCTAGTTTAGAAATGAGAGGAGAGCTCTCATCTCCAAACCCTAGCTTTTGCTCTGTCTATGAATAATGAATAGGGATCAAGAGGTGCCTCCTCCAGGGGGCAGAGGGTCTGCTTATATAGTCCCCTCAAGTGAATCTGGGTCGTCGGATCAAACCGACATTGATTGAACGGATATTCTTGATCCTTTAGGTCGGTGGAGCATAATCCTCGAAGCGAGTCCTGATTGGACTCTAACTCAGGGCGGGCGCCCAACGGGGGAGGGCGGGCGCCCTGCCCCCGAGCCCGCTTGGCCTCCCGTTTGTTCCCGTGGCTTCTGGAGTCTTCTAGATGATAGAAAAGTGCACGGTACGTTCATATCTCTATGTAAACCCGACATGTGGGCCTTTCCTCCATATTTCCTGATAACCCCCTACAGAAATAGACAAACACCGAAACTCGTGGAATTATGTCAGATAAAACCCTAAGTTTAGGTGTTGGTTGTATTTGGATCCTTTTCTTAGTTTATTTGCTGATTATATTTGGTACTTAAGGACCGTCAACAACTCCCCCAAGCTTACCTCTTGCTCGTCCCTGAGCAAGGATGGACTCAAGAGTTTCTGCAGTGGTTTTATGCCTTAAAGGTACACATGCGTTCAAACAAAATCTCATCTCTGGGTTACGATAAACTGTTAAGATTTAAAATTACTCATATTACCTTCCACCATGGGGCTTGCAACCATCACTTGTGTCTTGAGCAGTTAAAAGATAGAACTGTCAAGTCAAGCACCATGTCTCTTGTTCTTTGATCAACTATAGTTCTGGAGTTTTTGTAGATTTTCAAAATAAAACTCAGAGATTCCTTGTATGACTCTCTCAAATCTCTCTTTTATGGTATTTCTGGATCCTTACCAAGGCAGTGATAATATACGCCTTCTCTCAAAGTATGTGGTATTTGTGGTATGAGGCATAATGATATTGCCTTCTCTCTCACCCTACTCTAACAAGGTTTTGATATCTGGAGCTCATAGGTGGGAGACAGCTAATACATACTTACAAGACATTTATTGTGTAGTCAAACCATGGATCCAGAGAAACAAGTCAATAAGTCAAATCAAGATGTGCATGTGTGGCGGATGAATGGTGTATGGTGATGATGGTAATAATGGTGAAAATAATGGTGAAAGACTAATTCTACTTTTGCTCTTTTGAGGGGATACATACCTTTCTTGCACTTTGAAGGTTTTTGAGTGGAATGAGATGCTCTATATTTTCCTTTTTTTATCTCTCAGGTGGGTATCTTGTAACCCTAATTCTACTGTCGGACACTTGTCCATTTTCACCTCTCGTCTCACTTTTTCTTTTCTTCGAGGTTTTGGGCACTTGCCCCTTTTTATTTCCATGTATTCACTCTTTTTTTTCAGAGCACTCACCCTCCTAGAATAATGTAGCAAGTGGTAGTAACCAAAATATCAAAAGCATTTATTTCACGGGGAGTAACAGGGATAGGATAATGTTTTTGGCTATTCTCTCCTAGATAGGAATAGAATAATTTTGGGTGAATCTGGAGATGGAAATGAATGGATGTATGTGTGTAACAGAACCGTCCAATTTATAAGAATTCAAGTGAATTAGCGACCACAAAGTAGTCAAGCCAATGGACTTGAACCCATATAAACCCGGTAGTCCGACGAAATCTCAAGAGACCTCGATTCAATCAACATACAACCAAGATCGTACATGATCAGGCATCACCATCACAGATTACATACATTCATCATAGAACATAGTTTTACATCACATCGGAGTTTAAACAAAGTTATTACAAACCAGTTTAGTAGCGGAAGCAAAGTAGTTTTGAAACATCACACACATAGTTTAATTACATGCCAGTTCCATAGTCATCCCAACAAAAGCATAACTAAAGATAAGAAAGTTGATCATGCCCATGATCTATTCATCGTCCGCAGCCGGATGATGACAGTTAGCATAGTAGCCGTGATAAACGACATCATCTGCAACAAGGGTAAATAAAACCCTGAGTACGAGAATGTACTCAGCTAGACTTACCCATCATAAACCAGAAATAAAGTGACACCAAGTAGTATGCAAGGCTGATCTTTGTGGACTGGTTTGACTCACCTTTTTGCATAAAAGCTTTAGTTGTAAGTGACTTACTTTTAACATTTCAGCAATTGGTTTATTACTTAACAATAACCCACTAGATTAGCACCTGTTCTAAGCATACACTTGAGTATTTAAGTATCACAATAATAACCATATCCGGATTATCACATAGCTATCAACATTCTCATCATAACCATTAAGTTTATTTAGTGAGTTCTACGTGTGACTGCCCGAGTCAAGTTATCACTATCCTGGAGAGACGGCGATTCGAATCGATTCCTATCCAGCTGGAGGGGTATTCCTAGCACTCACCCAAGCATACTTCATGAGGGCAGCTCGGATCACCTTTAGCACAACTCCGGACCAAGTCTCGGGTCCGTACAGCGCTGCACCCCTAGGGACCGCCAATCTGCCAGCGTCAGGACTCTAACCTGACACCTCGGTCTTACGCCATTGACTCTCCGCACATCCTTGCTACCAACCGGTGTGCGCACTTAAACTGAACGGGGTATCCGGCCGGAGATGCACTCGTAGGCTTCGCGGTCGGAACGACTTATCCGGCCAGCTAAGTGTTAGGCATGCGTTCAACATGACACGAGGACGTTACAGCGAATCGGTCCTTAATCGACACAGATGGGGATAGATTCACACCCAAGACCTCCATGCCTTGTTGCTGCACTATCGTCATCCCGCCCGGTCTCAAGTTCATTATTAGCACATGGTTAATTCCACGAGAGCAAATATAGCCAACCGTGATCAGCATCCACCTAACTCTCGCAGGTGACAGGAAATCACCCGGCTTCTACCGAGCTAAGCATGGCTAAGCATTATTTCGTTCCTGGACCTAATTAGGTGAGGTACGAGGTGGATAAGGTAGTCATTATGCAGCAAGGGTGTCATATCAACGCCTAATACTTAGTGCAACAATACATAAACATAGTCAATTGATAGCTGGACATGATATCAAAAATAGTAGGAGGCTTATAATGCTCCGGGGCTTGCCTTCAATGTAAGTAGAGGGACGGTGGTCAGGGCACTCGGGCAGATCCTCCTCCTCAGCTCCTCGAGGTGGCTCCTCTTGCTGTTCCTCCAGCTCGGGCAGTTCGTACTCCAGTACCGTCACTCCCTTGGGTACACCTATGTATGCATGACAAGGTGATAAATATAGGGAATGCACATAACATGCAATATGTCGTGATGCTTGAGCCAAGGAATACACAACAAAGTATAAACATGGACATAAACTCCTAAAATTAAGTGAATCATAGAATAACAAGTAAGTGCATATTTCTTCTCTGGTAGAGAGGCTAACTAGACAAGTTAATCAACCTCAGCTTCTCCTACTCCGTCACTGGTTTCATAGACAGACCAACTCGTCACAAGTTTTAGCTATAACTTAAGCATCAGTTGGCCAAACTAAGGAAAAAGATACTTTCTGGAAAGCTTGGTAAATTGTCTACAATTTACTTTTAGACATCCCAGAATGATTCCCAACCAAAATATGCTAAAACATACAAAGTTGGCTGGCTGTCCTGGAAAATCCAGAGAGCAAGCACTTTGCAGCAGCTACTTGTAACATTCATAACTTTTACACTACTCAACCAAATGTCATGAAACTTGGACACGAAGTAGATAAGCAAGTTAGCTACAAGTTTGTTGTAGACAAGTTTCCCAGAAAACATCATCTTCAATTAGTTCTTAAGCAATTTCTATCAGCTACACAGAATTGCTCTAGGAAAGGCATAAATAGCAAAAATAATATTTTGCACATAACAAGAATGTATCAAAGGGTCAATTCAAATGCACCAGTAGATATAACATGTCTAAGAAACACTAGAAAACATCATGGCAAGGTCTAAACTCATTTCTATCATCACCTTTTCTATTTATTTAATTATTAAGGTGATTTAATGAACATACATCCCAAGTGCTCCAAGAATTCTAAGAAAATTACAGCAGGATACTTATGCTAACACAAGGTTACCGTCATATTTTCAGGGCACTTGCACATACAGGTTGTGAGATAGAAAAATAACAAGCTAGCAAAGGCATGCAAGGCATAAATGTGAAACCCTACCAAAAAGTGTCAAACAACAGATTTTAGATTTTTCCTAGCTTTGTTTACACATGAGTACAACACTCAGCAAGATTCACCGCAAAAGGAGTTATAACTTATTTATTAAAATTACCACAATAAACTCCTGTTTGAACAAGAAATATTTATAACTACACAATCAGACCTCAAAAAATCATGATAAATTTATCAGAGCATATTCATGTCATCAGTAACGATACTCTAAATTTGCATGGCCATCAGATCAACAGATCTCAAGATATAATTACCTCCTATAAAATAAAGATTAAATCATATCTATTTATTTCTGTAAAAACATGGCATGTTTCATATTTTTAATAAAAACTAGATTACCACCAAAACCTAGCCAAATTGGAACCATGTCATTTGGATCTACAAAACTCGGGATATGAATTTTTCAAAAACACCACAGAACCTGCTATACATTGAACCGTAGTGTGAGAGGATGAGACTGACAGGTGGGATCTGCTGACACACGGGACCCACGCGACTGAGGGACAGAGACAGGGGAGAAGCTCGTCGCCGGCGGAACTCGACGACGGCGAGGTCTCCGATGGATCCAAGGGCATCTACGTGTTCCTCCCCTCAAGGCGATTCCGTTGACCTACTTTACTCGCGCTCTACTGGACCCTAGGGTGCTCGCCGTCGCGAATGGCGGAGCGGCGGTGCTGCGCGGCGTTACGCCGTCGAATCAAGGCAACGGTGACGCGGTAGAGCTTGCGGACGAGCAATAGCGACCCAAGACAAAGCTATAGGAAGAAGAATCACGGCCGGAGGTGAACCAGAGAGGTCTGGCCACGTTGCCGGTGATCTCTGTGATCTCCGGCGAGGTGGAGCTCACGATGGAGTTTGCAATGCGACATCACCGGTGCTCAGCTAAGGGAAAGGAGTGGACGTCGAGGTAGACGACGTAGAGGCGGAGCTCTAGGCGGACTGGCTCGTCCAGAGACGCGGTGGAGCGGCCGGGAGAGCTCGCCGAAGCGCGGCGGAGCTCGCCGAGGCGATGGCGGAGCGAAATGGGAGGCTCTGGAGGGGTGAATGGCGCGTCTGAGGAGTCCACTCGGTGCGTGGCGTCTTGTGGACGACGTCGGGGTTGACAGGAGGGGCCATCGATGGTGTACGGCCGACACCTGGCCGGACACGCGGCGGCGGACGGCGACTGTCCAAAGTGAAACATTTTCTGAATCGCCCGATCCCGACGATTGAAACTCCAACTTCATCGACGTTTTACTCTCAGCTCACTCGGTGGTTTTGGCTGAAATTTGTTCCTTGGGTTAGAGCTACACGAGATCTACAGGTTTGCTTACAAGATAAAAGTCTAACTCGGCCTGGATTTCAAACTACAAGGCTCCCAATAACCCTATGTCGAATCTGCCGATTCCCAGACTTAGCCAAATTTGGCTAAGTGTAGAAACAACACTGTTTTCGGGCTTGTGGGCCACTTTTGGTCAGGTTCCAGGCATTTTCATAAAAAGTTATCAACATAACTTTTGTAGCTTATAAAATGTACTACAACTTTGTTTCAGGTGTCATTTACATGCAATGTCACGGAACCGTCCAAATTATAAGAGCACAAGTACAAAAACAATCACCGAAGCGATCAATTTATCATACTTGAGCCCATATAACTCTGGTAGTCCAACAAAATCACGAGGGATTTCAAACCAACCAACATACAAGCCAAGATCATAGTGATTCAACATAACAAGTCACACGTTACATACATTTCACAAGTAGTTCAAATACATCGGAGTTCGATAAGGTTATTACAACTCAGGTTTACAAATAGTGGAAGCAAAGTAATTTGAAACCAATATCACTTTTATTTCAAATATATGCCAGTACCATAGTCCATTCCAACAAAAGCATCAAAGATGAGGTGACTAGGAAGGATCATGCCCATGATCTTACTCCTTCACTACAGTAGGAGTCATCCAACTCTTGCAGTAGCTATGACACATCACAACCTGCAACAAGTGGGAATAAACCCTGAGTACGAGAATGTACTCAGCTAGACTTACCCATCGTAAACCAGAAATAAATGACACTAAGGAGTATGCAAGGCTGATATATAAGTGGAGCTTGTTGGACAACATTTTGCATAAAAAGCTTAAGTATAAATAGTTAAACCTTTCTTATTTAGCATCCATTTAATTCTCATTAACCTATTAACTAGATTAGCACCTGTACTAAGCAATCACTTGATTAATATCAATCAATAATAACCATATCAGGTTTATCAAGGCTGTGATCATCATCATCATCATAGAACTATTAAGTTATTTAGTGAATGCTACGTTTGCCGCTGCTCTGTCAAGTTCTCACTATCCGGGAGAGACGGCGATTCGAATCGATTCCTATCCAGCTGGAGGGTTATTCCTAACACTCACCCAAGCATCCCCCGTCGGAGAGCCAACGGGTCACCTTTGGTACGACTCAGGAATCGCGGTTCCGATCAGCGCCGCACTCCCAGGGCTACCACTCTGCCAGGGAGGTCAGAAATTTTAACTCACCTGCCTTTGGACTTACGCCAATGGTCCCCCGCACACCGCACTTCCTCCGGTAGTGCACACTTTATACTTACCTACCTTCCGGCCTGAGTCATATTAGTAGGCTTCGTGGTCGGAACGAGTTATCTGGCCAACTAAGTGTTAGGCATGCGTTCAACATGACAAGAGGACGTACAACGGTCGGTCCTTAATCGACACAGACGGGGATAGTTCCACACCCAAGACCTCCATGCCTTGTTGCATCACTATCATCATCCCGCCCGGTCTCCTTTCATATTATTAACACATGGTTCTTTTCCACGATAGCAAATATAGCCAGCCGTGATCCAGAATCCACCTATATCTCGCAGGTGACAGGAAATCATCTAGCTTCTACCGAGCTAAGCATGGCTAAGCATAGACGTGATCCTGACTAATTAGGATTCAGGTTATATATATACTGGAAAAGGAAGGGTATATATATGCAGCAAGGGTTTCATCCAACTCCTATACATAATGCAACAATACATATAGAACATATATATACTCATTCACTTTCAAAAAGTAGGAGGCTTATAATGCTCCGGGGCTTGCCTGGGATGTGACACCGAGTCAGATTAGTTAGCTTGCTCCGTCTTGGTGACATCTAAGATCATAACACTTGCTTAATCATTCCATCTTCGGGATGATCCACCATCACGTCCTTCACGTGGTTCATCTAGCGTACCTAGATGACATGCAAGATGCAAATGCATGAACACATGGAAGTGCAATAGACAAAGCATTACACACAAGAAGCATGGCAAGAGCATGGTTACACTAAACACACTTAAGCACATCTCATTGCTCAACTTAATGATCACACAACCAACATGCTAAGCCAACAAGGAATGCAACACTAAACATATTAGACATGGCATACATGTTTCACCAGGTCTCAGATATATTAACTTGGCCATTACCAAAGACATGAGTCATACGTAGCAATATACCAAGCAACAGCAATACAAGGAATCTACCATTTTTAGGACTGTTAACAGCAGCTGAGAAAATAAATCATAACTGGAGTTACACAACTCCAAAAGACATGAGTTAAGACATTCTGGAAATCTTAAGAAATTATCTACATTTGATATTTAGACATCAACGCATGATTCTCAACTTAAGCTGGTCGAAATTATAAAGTTCCAGAATCTGTCCCTGACAAACACAGAGCAGCCATTTTTGGAATCAAACTTTGAACAGACATAACTCACAAACCACATAACCAAATATTACCAAATTTTAACATCCGGTAGATAACTTAATTATCTACAACTTTTCTATAAACAAGATTCCCAGAAAATGTCATTTACATATTGTAATCCAAACAGTTCCACAAACTGTCCAGAAACAATAATTGCAAACAATTAATTATTAACTTATGTTTCAAACATGCATTTTAACAAAACCATTATTACCAACCGTTTGCACATATCTAAAGAACACTAGAAAACATAGTGGTCATTACCAAATAAATTTATTTAATGCATTTCTTAATTTATTTGGATAATAAGGTGAATTAAAGAACATATACCAAACATGCACAGTAAATTCTACAAAAATTACAGTACCTTCTACATGCTATTCATAGTCTACTATATAAATTTCACTGCATTTGAATAAACATAGCAACATCTATGAAAAAGACAAATTACTATTGCAATTAACCATGTGAGAGCAAGATAAATGCACAAACCATATTTTCTTCAAACACATGGCCATATCATATATAAACATGATACACAAATATCATAGAATTGTACTGGAACAACATTTTCTATTTTTTACATTTTTAGTTATAATTATAAACCATTTACCAAGCCCTATGAAGACATCTCTGTTCAAATCATGGACAGAATCTGTCATGCCACATTAAACAGCCATAACTTGAGTTTCATATGCCCATAAATTATGGTTATGTACTTTCTAGAAAGCTTACTAAATTATGAACAACTTTGTTATAAACATCTAGAGCTAAATCTACAACTATCATGGTCTTATATAACAAACAATGCATCCCTGTCTGGGTTTAGACAGAAACTGAAATAGTACTTTAAACCACTATAACTAGACATATGCTTAACCAAAAATTATGCTATTTAGCTTGATGGAAAGCTTATGAAATGTACTACAACTCATATATTTTCATCTAGGCATGATTCACAACTTAACTGAGCCAAACAATACAAACATGCAGATCCACTCAGAATAGGAGCAAAGCAACACAGGGTATTTGTTATTTTTATAAATCTTAATCTATCATGCCTAAATTCATCAAACTTTTACCAGACAGCAAATATAACATGAAAAGCTTGTCACAATATTTTCACATTTATTTGAGAAATAATACAGTGGTTATGAAAAAGACAAATATAGCAAGCAATTAAAACCGAACTGCATAAATCAATTTTTACTGCTAAAACTGCAAACTAAACATGGCATATTATAGATCTACTGCATAGAGAATTTCATAAGGATTCCAAAAAGTCTACATTTACTATTTCACGATTTTTCTATGAATTACTACGCATTTTTAAATTTTCTGCATAAACAATTACAAACAGATCCAACCGATACTATTCATATGAGTCCATGACAGTGCAGAAAACCCCTCAGGTTAAGTCGAATTCCACCGCAAGGTCCCTGATCGCGAATGAGAAACAGAGGAATCGCCGGAGCTCGCTGTTCCGGCCAGTCGGGGCGTCGTCGGCGGCGAGGGAGAGGTGGGGAAGCATCAGGGGGCTTGCGCGCACTCGAGGGTGGTCTCGGAAGGTCGGGAGAGGGCCCGAGGCGGCCCGGCCACGCGCACATGTCGGCGACGGCGGCGGTGGCCGGTGGTCGGCTGCTCCGGCGGTCTTCCACCTCGGCTGGGCGTGCGCGAGATGCGCAGCACGACGCGGCGAGCGATGTGGCACACACAGTGAGTGTCAAGGAAGCGCGGAGTGGCGGGAACGGGACGATGGCGAGCTTGGCATGCCGACCATGGTGGACGGCGCCGTGAGCGCTGCAGGGGGCGATGGAGAGCGCCAGGGAGGAGGGGAAAGTGAGGGACGAGTGCTTGGACATCTCCCCATCGGTCCAGGTGCGCGAGACACGCAGCACAGGTGGTGGGACGTGAGCTCGGGCATGGCTGCCACGTCCAGGACGCGTGTCGTCCGTTGAGGCATTTTATCGAGCACGTGTCGGGCGGTGAAGTGGCTCAGGTGGGAAGCGATTTTGGGCCTTTTCCGGACAGAATTGGACATTGGGCCAAAAATAAAGTTTGCTGAACTCGGCCTGTTCTCCAATTTTTATTAAGAGTGCAAAGCCATTAGAGTAACAGATTAAGAGATAACATGATACCAATCCTTAAGTGTCAATATACTGATAAAGATTAGCAAAACTCAAAATTGATGACCAAAACAAACTCAAACTGGTGTCATCTTTTGGCATGCTCTAGCCCACAATATGTACTCCAACTTTTATTTTGGGACCCAAGCAAGTTGTTCATAAGAATTAGGAGAATGCGGGATGCCAACATGACGAACTGAAATTTCAGACTTAGAAATTCGAAATGCTGGAATTTACAGCAGATTCGATCTTGTGACTATTATTTGACAGGCTTAGAAGATGATTCAGACTTAGGCACTTTAACAAAGTTTGTAGCATACAAACTATGTTACAACTTTTATTAAAGGATCTTATACTGTTTCTGCCTGGTTAGTAAGATACAAGGCTTCCAATTAGGGGACCCGAAACTGAGCACCTTGAGGACAGCCAAAAATTCTTGAGCTCCAAAACAGCACTGCATTGAATCTTTTAAGCTCAATTTGATGAGGATTAGTACCAAAATAGCTCTTGACCATTAAATAAAGTTTGTTCTACAGAAGTAAAACTACAACTTTTATTTAAGGTCAAACCTCATAACTGGTACCAAAGTCAAACTTTCACTTTGGTCAAAGCAGCAACTTGATAAAGCTTGAATTAACGTTTTAGGCCAAATAAAGCATTTTCTTGGCACAAGCTCAACATGAACCCTTCATGACTTTTGTTGTAGAGTTCATCTAGAGTCATTTGGTCAAGATTCCAAGATTAGGTTAGTAACCCAAGGTTCCGTTCACTTAATAAGGTCATTCCAACAAGCATGTAACTTATCATTTCATTTGACCTTTTGAATCCAAACTTCATGAAACTTTTTGAGTGATCAATCTAGGTAGAGATGGAGATGATACACATGAAAGAAGCACCATCAACACCCACAAGCTTTATTATGCAGTATCATCAAGCATTCACTTGTCATGACATCAAAGTATGTTTCATACTATCAAATATGAACAAATGATGCTTATGCTCATGAAATGTAAGTGCCAAAATGCAAGACAAACACCTAGGGTGTTACATGCAAGGTCTCTAACATCAGTTTTATAAAACATCTTTGAAATGAGGTCTAGGGGGACAATTAGGTCAACCTAGGGCTAATCATGACCTAGAGGCATTTTTTTGCCAAAACCTCCAACATGAACTTTGTTCAAAATGTTGTTCTAACATGATTAAAGTATTTTGGAAGACAATGTACACTTGTATGCCTTAGTCACCCATCACAATCAACCATAGCAAGTCATATAGCAATTCAATCACATAGTACATGTAGCAAATGGCATGTGATAATGGTATGATGCTCATGAGTGATCATGATGATGCTTATGTTGATGCAATGCTCATGGTTAACATGAAAGCTAACACTAGGAGTGTTACAGCCCTCCCCCTTACAAAAATCTCGTCCCGAGATTTGAAAGACGTACCATTTTTCATAGAAGGAGGGGTAAGTTATTTGTAAATAGTCTTCCCTTTCCCAAGTGGCATCTCTCTCACTTTGATGGTTCCACAAAACTCTAAAGAGATTGATCACCCTCCCACGAGTAACTCGTTCCATGACATCAAGAACTTGTACAGGCCTTTCCTTCATAGGATAGATCAGACTGCAACTTTAGGCCTCTTGTTTCAACTCGCTCTTCGGGCATACGAAGACACTTCTTGAGTTGAGACACATGGAATACAGGAAAAATTCTCCCAGTTCCGGAGGTAGTTGTACTTTGTAAGCTACCTTGCCACTTTTCTAGATGATTTGATAGGGACCCACATACCTAGGGGCAAGCTTCCTTTTTACACCAAAGCGATTTACTCCTTTCATGGGTGATACCTTCAAGTACACAAAGTCACCTACTTCGAACTCAAGTGGCTTTCTTCTTCGGTCATACAAAGCTTCAAAAGGAGCCATTTGGATACTTTCTTGATAACTATCGTTGCAAGAGAATTCAGCTAAGGGTAGCCATTTCTCCCAAGCACCCTTGGAAGATATCACACATGCCCTCAACATATCCTCTAAAATTTGATTCACACGCTCAGTTTGGCCGGAGGTTTGAGGGTGGTACGCTGAACTGCGAATCAATTTCGTACCAAGGAGTGAATGCAAATGCTCCCAAAAGCGGGCAGTGAACTGAGGACCCCTATCAGAAATAATGGTGCGAGGCACTCCGTGCAATTTAACAATTTGAGAGAAGTATAACTCATCGTAGTCGGATATTCGGTGTGTCAACTTCACAGGGATGAAATGGGCTGACTTGGTCAAACGGTCAACAATCACCCATATGGAGTCGTGTCACTTTTGGGTAGGGGGAAGGCCAACAATGAAATCGATGCTGATTTCTTCCCATTTCCAACTCGGAACCGACAAAGGTTGCAATAAACCTGCAGGTTTAAGGTGAACTGTCTTTACCCTACAGCAAGTATCACACCTAGCAACATAAGCTGCTATCTCCTTCTTCATCTTGGTCCACCAGAAACAAGGTTTCAAGTCTTGGTACATTTTGCTACTACCAGGATGAATGGACAACTTGGAAGAACGGGCTTCATCTAAAATTTTGTTGCGTAGGTCATGGTCTTTAGGTACAACTAGTCGATCGTCAAACCACAGTACACCCTTCTCATCTACCCTGAAATGCTTGGTGTCTTGCTCTTGCATTTTTCTTTTGATATGGCAAATACCAGGATCAGACTTTTGGAGCTCTATGATTTGACTCTCTAACGAGCAACTGACTACGATGTTGTGCAGGAGCACAGGATGCAATAAATTGAAGCCTTCCTCTAGGAGAGGTCTAACATGTTGTTTCCGACTGAGAGCATCGGCTACAACATTGGCTTTGCCTAGATGATAGTGTACTTCAAGGTTATAGTCCTTTATCAATTCCAACCATCTTCTTTGTCTCATGTTCAACTCGGGTTGTGTGAAGATATATTTGAGGCTCTTATGGTCAGTATAAATATGACATAGATTACCCAACAGATAATGCCTCTAGAGTTTCAACGCATGTACAACTGCTGCTAACTCTAGATCATGAGTTGGGTAGTTGGCTTCATGCTTCTTCAACTGCCGAGAGGCGTATGCAATAACTCGGCCTTCTTGCATAAGCACACAACCTAGGCCGGTGCCTGATGTGTCATAAAAGACATCAAATGGCTTTTCAATGTCAGGCTGTGGTAAAACAGGAGCAGTGGTCAGTAGATGACGTAAAGTGGTGAAAGCGACTTCACACTCCTGGGACCACACAAACTTCACGTCTTTTTGCCGTAGCTTGGTCATAGGCTTGGCTATTTTGGAGAAGTCTGGAATAAAGCGACGATAATATCCAGCTAGACCGAGAAAACTCCGAACTTCGTGCACTGAAGTCGGGGCCTTCCAGTCTAGAACCTCCTGCACTTTTGACGGGCCAACAGAAATACCCTCTTCAGATAAAATATGGCCTAGGAAAGGCACTTTCTTCAGCCAAAACTCACACTTGCTGAACTTGGCATAGAGCTGATGTTCTCGCAGTTGAGTGAGTACAATCCAAAGATGCTTCTCATGGTCTTGAGCATTTTCAGAGTACACCAAAATGTCATTGATGAACACTACCACAAACTTATTCAGTTCAGGCATGAACACCGAATTCAACAGGTACATGAAATGAGTAGGGGCATTAGTCAGACCAAAGGACATGACTAGTTACTCATACAACCCATACCTGGTAGAGAAAGCCGTTTTAGGAATGTCTTCGGGTCAAATCTTAATTTGATGATACCTGGATCTCAAATCAATCTTGGAGAATACTTTAGCCTTAGCTAATTGATCAAACAGGATATCAATGCGAGGCAAGGGGTACTTATTTTTAACAGCCACGGCATTTAGCGGACGATAGTCCACGCACATACATAGAGACTTATCCTTCTTCTTGACAAAGAGAGCCGGACAACCCCATGGAGAAGAACTAGGCCGAATAAGACCTTTCTCTAGGAGTTCTTGCAATTGCTTCTTCAACTCTGCCAATTCATTGGGTGGCATTCGGTACGGCCTTCTAGAGATAGGTGCGGTACCCGGAATTAAGTAAATTTTAAACTCTATGTCTCTGTCTGGTGGCAACCCGGGCAGATCCTCTGGAAAGACGTCCGGAAACTCACACACTACAGGAATATCTGCCACCGTGCGTGGTCTGATAGCATTAGCAGCGTGACGAATGTCATCGTTCTTGGGAAGCTGGACCAAGAAGGCTTCTTTTCTATCAAGCTCTCGCAACATGACTACCCTCGTGGAGGTGTCTATTAACACCCCATTATTGCTCATCCAATTCATCCCTAAGATAACATATATGCCCAAGCCCGGCAAAATTACAAGGTTTGTTGAAAAGTTACAACCCTCAATAGCAATATTCACATCCTTCACTAATTGGTTTGTGGAAATTTGGTTGCCAGCAGCACTAATGCAGAACTTGCCACTGTCAAGATCAACTACATGCTGTCCATGCTTAGATGTGAATGCTTGACTCATAAATCAATGCGAAGCTCCAGAATCAAACAAGACAACTGCAGGGTGTCGATTGACAAGAAACATACCAGCGGTGACCACTTCACCTTTAGGGATTTCTTCAACAGTGGTGTAGTGCACTCGACCAGTACGGTTATTACCTCCAGCTGCATAATTCCTCTTGGGATAGGGGCAATCCCTCGCCCAATGACCAACCTGTTTGCAGTTAAAGCAGGGACGGTTATCAGCGGGAGTCTTGGGACTTCCTTGACCTGTGGCACCCCTTTGGAGAGCAACTGTGAAGGACTTGTGAATTCCCGTCTTCACATTTGACTTTTTCTGCGGTGGTCTATACCTTGTCACAACATTGGGTGGGCGATAGGCCGGCTTATTTGTCACTGGAGCCTTGGACTGCGAAGCACCTGCCTTGTAGGCCCTCTTGTGGTCCTTGGACGCGGCATAAATAGCATTGGAGTTCTTCTGGGTCAACGCATCACTCACAAACTCATTAAAGGTGGTACTCTTGTTACCAGCCATGTTCTTGGACAGCTTGGGTCCCAACCCTCTCTTGAAACTAGCAAGCTTCTTGACCTCAGTATCAACCATTTCAGGAGATAACGAGACAAATTATTAAAAGCATGAAGATACTCAGTCAAGCTTTTAGTGCCTTGAGTCAGGTTCATGAACTCGGTATGCTTGATAGTCATTAAGCCTTGGGGAATATAGGTGTTCCTGAAAGCAGTTTTGAACTAATCCCAGGTCACATCAGCATTGGCAGGCAAGCTGGTCCTGTAATGACTCCACCAGACACCTGCTTTGCCCTACAACTGGTGGGCTGCATATTCCGCCTTTAGCTCCTCTGTTACCCTCAGCAAGCGGAACTTCTGCTCGAGAGTGTTCAGCCACTCATCAGCTTCAAGAGGTTCAACAGCCTCCTTGAAAAGCGGCGGCTTGGTGTCCTGGAAATCCTTGAAATTGCTATATTGATTCGCCTCTCCGCCTTGGCGGCCATGGCGACCACCCCGGTTCTGCTGCGCCATAGTCTGCATAGCTTCATTGAGCATTCGTTGGCCCTCAACAAGGGTTGCTAAGAGCTCCGCAGGCATAGGCGGGGGAGGAGGTGGTGGTGGCGGCACCTCATTGTGACCGGAGCGAGTATTGCGAGCCATCTGCATAAGGCATACCAAGTGACCGTTTAGGATAGCAGATATAATTGCCATGAACCTCGATTGCTGCCGTACGGAATTTAATGAAGTAAATTCACATAATGCAAGGCACAATAATCCATGTACAACAAGAGAATATTATCCACGGCACTGGTAATTCCCGCGGTCATTTACGGTCACAATTTTCAAGGATTAAAGACATTGCAGAAGATTATTTAAGCTCAACATAAACGTGGAGCATCACAACAAGTGCATAGGGTTACATAGAGTCATTGCCATAACTTAAATCTTACAGGAAGGGGCACCATGGACAATACATAAAGTCTCAGCTGAAATTCAGATTACATGTTCATTACATAAAGAGATGGAACTGATACATGAGCATGGGAACTATTGCTAGGCTACATATCTTCCTCAGATTGACCATTAGAAATTATGCCATCATCCTGATCTTCCTCACTAGGAGCTTCTTCATGATTAAAGGGAATAGGGTGCGGAATAGGATTTATGATATTATTTAGGCGGTGGACATCTAACTGCAGCTCAGCAATCCTAGTGATCAGCTCTTCCTCTCTAATCTCAGCATGGAACAAAGCTCTAACTCTAGCAGCTTCTCTATTCTCAGCCAAGCGCATAGCCTCATCTCGCTCTCTAGTCATTTGCATCACGCGGGCTTGTGCTTCATTGCGCTCTCTAACTGCATTTTCAACTTGGTTGCGGTGGGTTTGCAAAGCGGTGTGATAGTTTTGGATTTCAGCTTGTGCATGGCTAAAAGCCTTGCGGTGCTTGCGCACGCGCTTGCGTAGTTTGCGCTGTCCAACTTGATCTTGTTGGAGCGCTAGCATAGCTTCTATGTAGGTGTCCTGGCGCACATAGTACAACTTAAGTACCGCCAGCATGGCACTCATGGCAAGGCTAGAGCTATATCCTAGTATGGTTTCTCTCATCTCTAGAGGCTCAGTTCCTATTTGGGACACAAAAGTGTTAGTCACACTCACTCTAGAAAATGATCCAGCTGGGCCATTAATTAGCTCATCCCCATAGTCTTGGCATATTTCCAATAGTACTTCTAAGGCTGCTACTTGGGCACCCTCCCAAGTAGTTTGACCATCGGATTCTACTATCCATCCTAGCCACTGTGGGTTATTTGGGCAAGGGGGAACTGTAATCTGGACATCTACCCAAGGTAAGGATCCTGCATGCTCAGCCTCGGTCCACGTGTACTTAGGTGGTTCCTCATATCCCACTGAACTTAGCACCCTCCACAACAAGGTAGGAGTGCCAAACATGTCCAGAAAAGTCTCACTTGCGTGTGGGGTTGCCATCTGTAGGAAGACCACAATTGAGTAAGGGAGATTAATTACAAGGAAAGGTAAATAGATATATTTTCAGAATTTAAGACTTAAGTAGTGCATAAGGAATGTATGAATGATTCATCATGCATGCATGTTCCATACGTCCTTTCCATTCCTAGAAGAAAGTTCTAACGGTATAGTCGGTGGCATACATACGTGCACTCCTTATACGCAACTACACGGTCTACACATTTCGTTGTTAGTGTACCTGCAGAAAATTTCATTTCAGCCCAACCCCACAAGAGTATATGTGTAGAAATGAAAAACCAATCATCTACATTCAAGCTAGGTACTTCGATATATATTCCCGAACATATATCGTAGCACACTACCCATTTGGGATACACCCACATATACATCAAATATGTATACATGGCTGCACCTACTACACACAATTAAGTACCTTCATAATTACATGTGTAAAACATGTAAATATTCCAGTAACCACAGCTAACACTCCCCTAGCCCGACGGTTGGACGGTCATGCTCTCACAGCTCACACTTACCATAGCGTAGAGGCATATAGATCCATACATTACCACTCAAGCAAGTGGCATCCATACAATTTCACGCCGTATGGACGACGAAAGAAAACAAACAATGCTTACCATGGCGTAGAGGTATGTGATCCATTCATTACCACTTAAGTAAGTGGCATCCATATTATTGCACGCCATATGGACGACGAAAGGAAAAACCCCCATGTTAGTAATATTAAGCCACCTAGAAGTCCTTATATGGGCATAAAGGGTATGACCACTGGCATGGTATAAGTTATTGAAACGTTTTTAAAACAGCCCTATGTATAGCCTAATTTGCCAAATAGTTTGGGAAAACCAAATTCATTTGTTTTTAAATACATCTATGATGGTTAAATGCTTAATCTTGCTCTGATGCCAGCTGTAACAGAACCGTCCAATTTAAAAGAATTCAAGGGAATTAGCGACCACGGAAGCAGTCAAGCCAATGGACTTGAACCCATATAAACCCAGTAGTCCGACGAAATCTCAAAAGACCTCGATTCAACCAACATACAACCAAGATTGTACATGATCAAGCATCACCATCACAGATTACAAACATTCATCATAGAACATAGTTTTACATCACATCAGAGTTTAAGCAAGGTTATTACAAACTAGTTTGGTAGCGGAAACAAAGTAGTTTTAAAACATCACCCACACTCAGTTTATATTACATGCCAGTTCCATGGTCCAACCCAACAAAAGCACAACTGAAGATAAAGAAGGTGATCACGCCCATGATCTATTCATCGTCCGCAGTCGGATGATGACAGTTAGCACAGTAGCCGTGATAAACGACATCATCTGCAACAGGGTAAATAAAACTCTGAGTATAAGAAGGTACTCAGCTAGACTTACCCGTCATAAACTAGAAATAAAGTGACACTAAGGAGTATGCAAGGCTGATCTTGGTGGACTGGTTTGACTCATCTTTTGCATAAAAAGCCTTTGATGTAAATAACCCATTTAATAATATTTCAGCAGCAAGTTTATTACTTAAGAACTATCCACTAGATTAGCACCTGTTCTAAGCATACACTTGAGTATTTAAGCATCACAATAATAACCATATCCAGATTATCACATACCTATCAACATTCTCATCATAACCATTAAGTTTATTTAGTGAGTTCTACGTGCGACTGCCCGTGCCAAGTTCTCACTATCCAGGAGAGACGGCGATTCGAATCGATTCCTATCTAGCTGGAGGGGTATTCCTAGCACTCACCCAAGCATACTTCATGAGGGAAGCTCAGATCAACTTTAGCACAACTCTGGATCAATTCGCGGGTCCGTACAGCGCCGCACCCCCAGGGACCGCCAATCTGCCAGGGTCAGGACTCTAACCTGACACCTCGGTCTTACGCCATTGACTCCCCGCACATCCTTACTACCAACCGGGGTGCGCACTTAAACCGAACGGGGTATCCGGCCGGAGATGCACTCGTAGGCTTCGCGGTCGGAACGACTTATCCGGCCAGCTAAGTGTTAGGCATGCGTTCAACATGACACGAGGACGTTACATCAATCAGTCCTTAATCGATACAGACGGGGATAGATTCACACCCAAGACCTCCATGCCTTGTTGCTGCACTATCGTCATCCCGCCCGGTCTCAAGTTCATTAGTAGCACATGGTTATTTCCACGATAGCAATTATAGCCAACCGTGATCATCATCCACCTAACTCTCGCAGGTGAGAGGAAATCACCCGGCTTCTACCGAGCTAAGCATGTCTAAGCATTATTTCGATCCTGGACCTACTTAGGTGAGGTATGAGGTGGACAAGGAAGTCATTATGCAGCAAGGGTGTCATATCAACGCCTAACACTTAATGCAATCATATATAACCATAGTCAATTGAGAGCGGGATATGATAACAAAATAGTAGGAGACTTATAATGCTCCGGGGCTTGCCTTCGACGTAGGTGGACGGGCTATGGTCGGGACACTCCGGCAAGTCCTCCTCCTCCTCAGCTCCTTGAGGTGGCTCCCCTTGTTGACCTTCCGACTCTGGCAGCTCGAATTCCAACACGGTCACGCCCTTGGGTACACCTATGTATGCATGACAAGGAGATAAATATAGAGAATGCACATATGATGCATGATGTCATGATGAAGAGCCAACGGAACAAAAGCAAGGTATAACATGAGCATAAAATCCTAAGATTAAGTGCATACTTCTTCTCTGGTAGAGAGGCTAACTAGACAAGTTAAACAATCCTAGCTACTCCAACTGAGTCACTGGTTTCATGGACAAACCAACTTGTTACAAGTTTTAGCTATAACTTAAGCATCAGTTGGCCAAACTAAGCAAGTAGATACTTTCTGGAAAGCTTAGCAAATTGTCTACAATTCACTTTTAGACATCCCAGAATGCTTCCCAACAGAAATAAGCTAAAATATACATAGTTGGCTGGCTGTCCTGGAAAATCCAGAGAGCAAGCACTTTGCAGCAGCTACTTGTAACATGCATAACTTTTAAACTACTCACCCAAATGTCATGAAACTTGGACACGAAGTATATAAGCAAGTTAGCTACAAGTTTGTTGTAGACATGTTTCCCAGAAAACATCATGGTAAGGTCTAAACTCATTTCTAATTGCACCCGAATTAGCCGGACCCAAACCCGAATTACCCGAACCCGGTTACCCAATCCTAATTTCGGATAGCGATTTTGATTACCCGAAATTAGTTTGGGTAATTCAGGTAATATCCCCCAGTACCCGAACTACCCGAATTACCCAAACATTTGTCTGTCTTTGTATTTATCATGTGTTGTTAATTAAACATTAGAGCTTATCAATTTATTAGAATATAATTCTCTTTGTTTGAACAAGTGACCGTAATATATTATTCTCTACAAAATGTTATTGAAATTCTATATAAATTACTGCTGAAATTATATATAAATTGTTGTTGAAATTTTGTGTAGTGTGTTGTTTTCTGGAAATTCGGGTAAATCGGAAATTCCCCACCCCGAATTATCGGGTACCCGAAATTGCGGGTAGTGTTTTTTTAGACTAATATCGGATAATAATTTTCATTACCCGAATTACCCGACCCGAAAAAATCAGATAACCCGAATGCCCAGGCTTAATGTTAACTATTGAAAAAGATGAATATATATATATATAACATGTTGCCACAGGCATTTGTCAGCAGAGACAGCTTAGTTCACGGAAAATTAGATTTAGCTGCTGTATTATTTTCGTTATATTTGATAGTTATTGTCTAATTATAGATTAACTAGACTTAAAAGATTTGTCTCGCAAATTATAGATAAATTATATAATTAATTATTTTTATCTATATATATTTAATATTTTATATATGTACCGTAAAATTCAATATGGCGAGGAATCTTGAAAAAAATTTAGAAAACAACGCCACACTCGCAATGCAACAACAAGCGCGCGACAGCATCATGCACATAACAAGAATGTATCAAAGGGTCAATCCAATTGCACCAGTTGATGGAACATGTCTAAGAAACACTAGAAAACATCATGGTAAGGTCTAAACTCATTTCTATCATCACCTTTTTTATTTATTTAATTATTAAGGTGATTTAATGAACATGCATCCTAAGTGCTCCAATAATTCTAAGAAAAATACAGCAAGCTACCTATGCTAACATAAGATTAATGTAAAATTTTGAGGACATTTGCACATACAGGTTGTGAGATATAAAAATAACAAGCTAGCAAGGGCATGCAAGGCATAAATGTGAAACCCTATCAAGAAGTGTCAAACAACAGATTTCAGATTTTTCCTAGCTTTGTTTACACATGAGTACAACACTCAGAAAATTTCATCACAAAAGGATTTATATCCTATTTATTAAAAATACCACAAGAAACTCCTATTTAAGCAATAAATATTTATAACTTCATAATCAGGCCTCCAAAAATCATGATAAATCTATCAGAGCCTATTCATATCATAAGTAACAACACCCTAAATTTGCAGGGCCAACAGATCAACAGATCTTAAGATATAATTACCTCCTAATAAACCAAGATTAAATTATATATATTTATTTCTGCATAAACATGGCATGTTTTATATTTTTATTAAAAACTAGACTCATACAGGAACACAACAAAATTGGAACCATGTCATTTGGATCTATAAAACTCGAGATATGAATTTTACAAAATCAACACAGGATCTACAAAACAGTGAACCAGGGATGTGAGAGGGAGAGACTGACACCCGGGACCCACGCGACAGAGAGACAGAGACAGGGGAGACGCTCGTCGCCGGCGAAACTCGACGACGGTGAGGTCTCGGTCGGATCCAAGGGCATCTACGTGGTCCTCTCCTCAAGGCGGACTCAGCGACCTACTTTACCCGCGCTCTACTGGACCCTAGGGTGCTCGCCGTCGGGAATGGCAGAGCGGCGGTGCTGCGCGGTGTTACGCCGGCGGATCCAGGCAATGGCGACGCGGTAGAGCTTCACGCCGAGCATCATTGAGCCAAGGGAAAGCGATAGGAACAAGAATGGAGGGAAATGGTGGAGCAGAGAGGCCTGGCCAGGTCGCCGGTGAGCTCGGGCGGAACTCCGGCGAGGGAGAACGGCTCGGAGCTCGGCAATGCCGCCTCACCTGTGCTTGACAGTGGCCAAGGAGGTGACGCTGAGGTAGAGGAAGCTTTGGTGGAGCTTTTGGCGGGCTGGCTTGGCCGGAGGCGCGGTGGAGCGGCCGGAAAAGCTCACCGAGACGCGGCGGAGCTCACCTAGGCGATGGCAGAGCGAAATGGGAGGCTCTGGTGGAGTGGATGTCGCGTCTGAGGCACGGGGTGGCGTCGTGGCGTCCAAGTGATGGCGTCGGGGCTGACAGGTGGGGTCGCCGTCGATGTACGGCCGCCACGGGTCGTCCACGCGTCGGCCGGCCGGCGACTGACGAAACTGAATCGCGCGATTGAGTCGTCGTCGACCGTGTCTGAAACCGAAAGTTCACCGACATTTTACTCTCAGCTCACTCGATGGTTTCGGCTCAAACTTGATCCTTTGGACAGAGCTACACGAGTTCTACAAGTTTGATTACACGAGCTCAGTCTAAATCGGTCTGGATTTCAAACTACAACGCTCCCAATCACCCTATGTCGAAACTGCCGATTCCTAGACTTAAATCAGCCCTGATTTTTGGCTTGTGAGCAAATTTTGGATGTGTTCCAAGCTTTTTCATAAAAAGTCATCAACATAACTTTTGTAGCTTATGAAATTCGCTACAACATTGTGTCAGGTGTCATTTACATGCAAAGTCTCTAACATAAGTTTCATAAAACATCTTTGAAAAGAGGTCTAGGGGGTCAAATAGGTCAATCTAGGGTTAACCATGACTTAGGGCATTTTTGGCCAAAACCTTCAACATGAACTTTGTTCAAAATGTTGTTCTAAACATGATTAAAGTGTTTTGGAAGACAATGTACACTTGTAAGCATTGGTCCTCTACTAGGATCACTCAAATCAAGCCACACAAGTAATTCAATCATACATGGGACACATAAGATGACATGTGATCATGATGTATGCTTATGAATGAGCATGATGATGCTTATGTTGATGCAATGCTCATGGTTAACATGCAAGCTAACACTTGGAGTGTTACACGATTATTCTTGATCCTTTAGGTCGGTGGAGATAATCCCCAAAGCGAGTCCTGATTGGACTCTAACTCACGGCGGGCGCCCAAGGGGGGAGGGCGGGCGCCCTGCCCCCGAGCCCGCTCGGCCTCCCGTTCGTTCCCCTGGCTTCCGGAGTCTTCTAGATGATAGAAAATTGCGCGGTACATTCATATCTCTATGTAAACCCGACATGTGGGCCTTTCCTCCATATTTCCTGATAACCCCCTGCAGAAATAGACAAACACCAAAACTCCTAGAATTCTGTCAGATAAAACCCTAAGTTTAGGTGTTGGTTGTATTTGGATCCTTTTATTTGTTTATTTGCTAATTATATTTGGTACTTAAGGACCGTCAACAATCGGGATTACATAGAGATATTAACTTGTGCGCCAATTTTCCTCGGCCTAGAAGGTTCCAGAAGCCACACGAATGAGCGGGAGGCCGAGCGGGCCCACAGGTAGGGCGCCCTCCCAACCCCCCTAGGCGCCCACCCTCCTCTGCTGGCCAATCAGCACGAGTCTCGCGGATTATGCTCCACCGCCTCTGAGGAACAAGGAGAACTGTTCAATCAAGGTCGGTTTGATCCGACGGCCCAGATTCATTTGAGAGGGCTGTATAAGCAGGGCCCCTGACCCCTGGAGAAATCGATCCCCATTATTCATTAGCATATTTTCCAGAGAGGATTCAGAGAGAGAGGTTCCTTTAGGGTTCCAACCTCATAGGGCTTAGCATCCAATGTGAGAGTAGAATTAGTTCTACTAGATTGAGAGAGATAGAGTGGAGGTGTAGTTCGGAGGAAGCCTGGCCTGTCGGTGTCTACTCCGAGGTTGTACCTGCGGGATCAAGTCTCTTAACTCGAGGCTTGCTCCTATGATTCTTCAGTATTTCGACTTCTAAATTCTAGTAAGTTCTTTGTTTTATTGTTCTTTGGTTTATGAGTTTACTTTGATCTCTTCGCGTAGAGTTTAGAGTAATCATCTCTAGCGTAAACATAGTGTTTGGGCTAGGATACTCATAGATATCCCTTGTCTAGCCGGACCGTGGTAGTAGCAAGGAACATGACATTTCTGAGTTACCTTTGTAGCCCATAATCCCGTTAGCAGGATCGATAGGGTTTATAGGTGCGGGTCGAACATCCTCTGTGGTGTCTAGATTCCGTGAGCCTCCCCAACAGAATAGTAGATCATCCTTACCAAGGTTAGAACAAGGGTGCATTTGAAGTCTTCTCTATACATCACTCACATTGAATCATATTGGTTGTAGCCTAAAGGTTAGTAGTAATAGATCTGGTTAGTCAGATGCACGCTTTCTCCTAGTGGTAAAAATATAAATACGATACTCTGGATAACATCCCGGGTGAAGTGTTCATCTATATCTGTGCGCTTGCGGATTAATTCCTGATTATGTTACCAAATATCAACAAGCATTTCTGGCGCCTTTGCTGGTTAGAAAGACAGTTTGCTAAGATAACTGTTGATATTTGGTAACGCAATAAGGAATTGATCCGCAAGCGCACGGATATCGGTGAGCATTTCACCCGGGAGGTTATCCAGAGTATCGTATTTATATTTTTACCACTGGGAGAAAAGCGTGCATCTGACTAACCGAATCCATTGCTACTACCCTTTAGGCTACAAAGAATGTTTCTCGATGTGAGCGATGTATAGAGAAGACTGCAACCGTAGTCTCGTTCTAACCTTGGTAAGGATGATCTACTGTTCTATTGGGGAAGCTTACGGAATCTAGACACCACAAATTATGTTCGACCCGCACCTATAAACTCTATCCTTCCTGCTAACGAGATATGGTCTGCAAAGGAAACTCGAAAATGTCACGTTCCTCACTACTACCACGGTCCAGCTAGTCAGGGGATATCTATCAGTACCCTAGCCCAAACACCACGTTTACGCTAGCAATGATTACTCTAAACTCAACCGGAAGAGATTAAAGTAAACTCATAAACCAAAGAACAATAAAACAATAACTTACTAGAATTTAGAAATTGAATTACTGAAGAATCGTAGGAGCAAGCTTCGGGTTAGTAGAACTTGATCTCGTGGGTACAACCTCAGAGTAGACACCGACAGGCCGGGCTTCCTCCGATCTATACCTCCAGTCTATCTCTCTCAATCTAGTAGAAACTAGAAGATCTAATTCTACTCACATAGGATGCTAAGCCCTAAGTCTATTTAGAGGAGAGGTATTCCTTCAAGGGCGCCTCTCAACTCTATGATGAACTTGTTCTCCTCCAGGGGCTAGGGGGTCTGGTTATATAGTCGTTCCAAGTGAATATGGGCCGTCGGATCAAACCGACATTGATTGAATGGTTATCCTTGATCCTTTAGGTCGGTGGAGCGTAATCCCCGAAGAGAGTCCTGATTGGACTCTGGGACAGGGCGAGCGCCCTAGGGGGGGAGGGCGGGCGCCCTGCCCTCGGGCCCGTTCGCCTTCCCGTTCGTTCCCGTGGCTTCTGGAGTCTTCTTGATGACAGAAAATTGTGCGGCATGTTAATATCTCTATGTAAACCTGACGTGTGGGCCTTTCTTCCGTATTTCCTGATAACCCCTTGCAGAAATAGACAAATACCAAAACTCGTGGAATTTTGTCAGATAAAACCCTAAGTCTGGGTGTTGGTTGCATTTGGATCCTTTTCTTTATTTATTTGATGATTATATTTGGTACTTAAGGACCGTCAGCAATAATCTTGAGTCTTACTACTAGCTTGTATTCATACTTTTATCTTTTCTTATCTTTTTATATTCTTTATTTTCCTTTATTTTTTTACCTTATGGAAAACCAAAATTCTAAATCGATCCATGAATCTGCAACACCCTCAGTAACTAACCTTTTACCATGGAGTCATCGTAGCCTATCCAAACATCCCAGTGTAGGTTAAGTTCTAGGTTGATTGCCATGATTCAAAACCTATCTTTTTCGGGAAAGGAAGACGAAAACCCTTACCTTCATATTAGAGATTTTGAGCAAACATGTGATTGTCTTCACGTTGAAGGTATTTCTGATAAAACTTTACATTGGAAGCTTTTTCCTTTTTCTTTAAGGGGAGAAGCTAGATGATGGTATAGTCAGAAGGTAAGTCAACAACGAGGTGAATTCTTACGAGCCAACTTTTGTCTAGATTTTTATTCCCTCGACCGTATCGATGACCATAGACTCCAAGTCCTATCTTTTAAACAAAAAAGATAATGAAACTTTGGGAAAATCCTGGAAACGTTTTTCTGATCTTTTAGAATCTGGTCTAAACCTTAATCTTGAAGACCCTGTCCTTTTATTTCACTTTTTTCGAGGTCTTCTGAAAGATCATAAACAAATGCTACATACAATGTCTAGAGGTTCTTTCTTTCGCATCCCTACTGATGACGCTAGAGCGATCCTAGATAGAATCCTAGAAGCTGAGATGGATAATACCCTTCATGATGAAACCCATGAAGCCGAAGTAGACACTCTGCCAAATTCTCCATCTACTTTAGCTATCCCAAGTTCTGAGTCACAAAAGGAAGAAATTCCACCACCTGATTTCATGCTGGATATAGAATCTGATCTTTTTGTCGATTTTGGGAACATTTCAAACTACCATTATATAGACAGACCCCAAAATGGCCATTTTAGCATTTGTTTGCCAAGTGAACATCAATTGAGAGAGCTTATCTCAGTCATGAGTAGCGAATGGTTGGAGGAGTTAGAGCTTTCCTCTGATGTGATCCGTTTGGACACACCTCCTATAACTATACGCTGTGCTTATGATTCTGATCAATTTGATGCTCTCTATAATCCTATCGTGGGGATCAACATCATGTCTGAGGCTTTTGCATTTAGATTATTTAAAAAATTGGTCTTAACCCTCACAACAAAGGTCATAAAGGAATCTTCGGCACGATTAGTCCCCAGTCTTGGAATTATTAATGTCCTACCTTTATAGTAGAAGGCTCCATGGTTCATTTGAACTTTTATATCTTTGATACATGGGACTTTGACCTGTTGATAGGACAACCTTTTAGAAGACTCCATTATGAAGGTCAAACTGGAAAGCTACACATTTCTTTTGGAAAAGATTTTAAATTTCCAATAACGATTTCTCACTCCTTAAATAATAAGACCGAGTCATATCTTTTGCCCGATCCTATGGAGGAGGTAAAGGCTGCATCTCTAGAGCTTTTAAATGAACCAGACTTAGAAGAAGAAGCACCTTTCTTCATAGAAGAAGAGGCTGAACCTTCTGAACCTGAACCCTTAGATGAGTTTGCAGAAACACCTAGACCTCCCATAGAGCTTAAAACTTTGCCACCCGGTCTTACCTATGCTTTCCTACACAACAATCTAGAGTTTCCTGTGATCATTAGTGATAAACTCACTCAGGAGCAAACTCTGCGATTGATAACCATTCTTGAGAAACATCACTCAGTTTTCGGCTACTCACTCCAAGATCTTACAGGAATCAGTCCTATGATTTGTACCCATCGTATTCCGACATATCCTTCTGTTTCACCTTCTCGAGAGCCCCAACGTAGACTTAATACCGCGATGAGAGAGGTAGTTAAAAAGGAAGTTCTAAACTTGCTACATGCAGGGATTATATATCCTGTGCCGCACAGTGAGTGGGTGAGCCCAGTTCAAGTTGTGCCTAAAAAGGGAGGCATCACTGTTGTTACGAATGAAAAGAACGAGCTAATTCCGCAATGCACCATCATAGGGTGGCAGATGTGCACAGACTATAGAAAACTGAACAAAGCCACGAAAAAGGATCATTTTGCTTTACCTTTCATAGATGAGATGCTAGAGCGATTAGCGAACCATTCATTCTTCTGTTTCTTAGATGGATATTCAGAGTATCACCAGATCCTGATCCATCCTGATGATCAAAGCAAAACCACTTTTACATGCCCATACGGAACTTATGCTTACCGTAGAATGTCTTTTGGGTTATGTAATGCACCAGCTTCTTTTCAAAGATGCATGATGTCTATAGTTTTTGATATGATTGAAGAGATTATGGAAGTTTTCATGGATGATTTCTCTGTATATATGGAAAAACTTTTGATAGTTGTCTTGAAAACATAGACAAGGTTTTGCAAAGATGTGAAGAAAAGCACCTAGTGTCATTTTATGGTTAGGGAAGGAATAGTGCTGGGACACCTAGTGTCTAAAAGAGGTATTGAGGTAGACAAAGCTAAAATTGAAGTAATTGAACAACTACCTCGACCTGTGAATATGAAAGGAATTCGAAGCTTTCTTGGCCATGCTGGTTTTATCGCAGATTCATAAAAGATTTTTCATTTATTGCTAGACCACTTACTCTTTTGCTAGCCAAGGATGCTCCTTTCAATTTTGATGATGCATGCCTAACATCTTTCAATTTATTAAAGAATGCACTCATCTCTGCACCAATCATTCAACCCCCTGATTGGTCGTTGCATTTTGAAATTATGTGTGACGCTAGTGATTATGCTGTGGGGGCAGTTTTGGTACAAACTAAAAATAAGAAGCATCATGCAATTGCTTGTGCCAGTAAAACTTTGACACGAGCTCAACATAATTATGCAACCACTGAAAAAGAGCTTCTGGCCGTTGTCTTTGCCATTGATAAATTTAGATCTTATTTGGTTGGAGCTAAAATTATTGTTTATACTGATCATGCCGCACTAAAATATCTGCTCACTAAAAAAGATGCTAAACCTCGCCTGATTAGATGGATCTTATTACTTCAAGAATTTGACATAGAAATAAAAGATAAAAAGGGAGTAGAAGATTCTGTTGCTGATCACTTGTCTAGAATTCATTTTAAGAATCCACAGGAAACCCCCATTAATGATTCACTCCGGGACGACATGCTCTACGGGATTAAAAGGTCTGACCCCTGGTATGCAAATATTGTTAATTTAATGGTTTCAGGGTATGTACCACTAGGAGCAAACAAGAAGAAGCTTATTCAAGAAAGTCGTTCACATATATGGGATGAGCCATACCTCTTCCGAGTATGCTCTGATGGCTTACTCAGGAGATGTGTGACCATCGAGGAAGGATGGAAGATCATCGACAGATGTCATTCATCACCATATGGAGGTCATTATGGAGCATTCCGTACACATTCAAAGATTGGGCAGTGTGGATTCTACTGGCCTACAATGTATGAAGACACGAAGCAATATATCAGAAGACGTGGGCCATGTCAAAGGCACGGAAACATAAACACAAGAGATGCCATGCCACTCACCAACAACCTTCAGATTTAGCTCTTTGATGTCTGGGAAATAGACTACATGGGTCCATTTCCCCATCAAAGAAGTGTGAGTTCATCTTGGTGGCAGTTGACGACGTCTCCAAGTGGGTAGAGGCACTACCTTGCAAACATGTCGACAACATTAGTTCAAGAGGATGTTTGAAAAAATCATATTTCCAAGATTTGGAGTCCCCAGAGTAGTGATAAGTGATGGAGGAACACACTTCATCGACAAACGCTTTGAGCACTGTATATCAAAATATGGAATCCATCACAACGTCACTACACTCTATCATCCTTAGACAAGTGGGCAAGAAGAGACTTCCAACAAGCAAATCAAGAATATTTTTCAGAAGATAGTCAATGAGATGGGAACGGCATGGACGGACAAGTTACCTGATGCACTCTGGGCATATCAGACAGCATACAAGACCCCAATTGGAATGTCCCCATACCAAATGGTGTACGGGAAGTCTTGCCACCTACCTGTTGAACTAGAGTTCAAAGCACACTGGGCCATAAGGAGATGGAATATGGACCTAGATGTCGCTAGAGATCATAGAAGAATGCAACTATCAGAATTGGAAGAATGGCAAGAGAAAGAAAATCACAATTCGAAGATATACAAAGAGAGAGTCAAAAGGTGGCCTAACAAGAGGATCAACAAAAAGGAGTTCACACCCGGAGATAAGGTATTACTTTTTAATTCCAGGGTGAAGCTTTTCGGGCACGGAAAACTCCGGAGTAAATGGGAAGGACCATTCAAGGTAATCAATTCATCATCCCACGGAGCTATCACACTTCAAAATAACGAAGGTACGTTATTCAAGGTAAATGGTTAAC
This sequence comes from Sorghum bicolor, assembly GCF_000003195.3. Classification (NCBI taxonomy): domain Eukaryota; kingdom Viridiplantae; phylum Streptophyta; class Magnoliopsida; order Poales; family Poaceae; genus Sorghum; species Sorghum bicolor. The sequence goes on along the minus strand of NC_012876.2, from coordinate 30,106,498 downwards.
GTCTTAAATTATTTTTAGAGCCTAATAAAGAATTAGAAGAAATAGACGTGATCCATTTTTACCTTCCCATGGAGAATTAGAGCCCGACCTTTTTAATCTGACATTTTTGGACCACGTATATATATTACGGAATGAAAATTGCATCTAGAAGCATGCTCGAGGATGTGGGCCCACAGAGGAGCCAGGCACAAGGCGGGCGCCCTGAGGATAAGGGCGGCGCCCAGCCCCTGTCTCCCCTCGGCCCCGGTTTCCTCCATCGCGATAAACTCATCTATGGTTATCCAAATAATCACGCGGATGGATTGTTACGCACGCATGGCGGCGGGAGTAACCCGAGCAAACCCTAGAGGCCCTTTTTGACCCCTATATAAATAGACCCCTGACGTCAGCTTTCGAACACCAATCCATTCAAGCCTTCTCTCCTTTCTCAATTAGATCTTGCTTAGTCCCTCGCTGCTCCAATGGCCAACGAGTTCCACGACGATTGGGAAGTCGTCCCCTACGACCTCAACAAGAAGCCCAAGGAAGACCCCGATGCCTACGCTCTCGTCCCGGCCAACACAAAGCGACAGCTAGCAGCCATGCCATCACGCCAGCGCAGCTCCACCCAATCCTACTATGCCCAACCAGTTCTCACCATGCCACCGCAGCCCCTACTTCTCAAGGGTCCGTCAGCCAAGAAGGAGGCCATCATCAAGGTGCCAGCCAACACGAGGATCCTGCCACCTAGACCAAATGAGTGGGTCATCGGAGTTAAGACCAACCGGAGCGGCGAGATCAGCAGCGTCCGCTACACCACCGAGGAGGAGAGGCCTTACTTTGAGGGGGTTAGAGCAGCCAAAGTATGCTTCATCCCTCCGAATAAAGCCCCAAAGCACGCCCTCAAAGCTCTCGAGACACCTCCTAAGCGCCACAAGACTATAGCAGATGTAGATGAGGACGTTCGTAGGCTAGACAAGGTCATCATGGAGCTCCAGTCCTCGGTTAACTCCATCAATAGGCAGCTCTCTAACCAAAACACCATTATACTAGGTCTTAATCGTGATCTCGCTAGTACTAATAAGAGGATTAGGGAGTTAGAGTGCCGCTAAGTTATCTAGATAAGATCTTGAGGCAGTTTATCTTAGTTATTCATCATTAGATTTGATTAGATTCGATTTAGATCTATTATTAGACTCGGTTCATTATTAGTCAGTTCTAATAAATGCCTCGAGATTAATAAAGATTACTATTATTATGTCTTGTGTGTCTCTACTTTATTTTTATTCAAGTAAGCAGAAAACAAGTATGGGGGAGATCCCTCGGCATGCCAAACACACTTTGACCACACCACTCCACGATTCAGGTACATACTCGGCACACTTTACACATACGCATATATCTTGGTTCGTGCAGAATATTGTCTCCGACATGATAAATTAAAAAATTAAAATATTTCTAATCATGATGAATCTCACTCTATGATATTTCCTAAAAACTTGCAATTAAAAATCATTTAAAAACCCTGTGTTACTTAAGTCAATGTGGAATGTGAGATGGTAGAGTATGAGTACCTTATTCTTGATATCGTTGTTGCTTGGAGAATTTATTTCAAAATTTTCAAAAATTCTAGCTACCATCCTCAGTGTTTTATATGCCTGCTAAACCTGAAAATATTAATTATGATAATTATAAAAAGATATCTGCTCTATATTGAGTTTGTTCAAAATGAGTTAGACCCTTGTTGAGAGATTTATCATGCTCCTAAGATCAAGACATTTATTCAGAAAGATTCACTCTTCCAAAGTATTATTGCGCTAAAGGCATGGGCTATGCAAAAATATGAATATGTCAAGGAAATAAAAAGGAGCAAGTGCTCGACAACCTCGCAGAAAAAATGGACAAGTGTCCGGCAGTAGAATTAGGGGTACCTCGGTATCCACTTGAAAAAAAAAGAGAAGAAAAAAAAAAGAAGAGAGAGAAAATGATAGCTCATGGTCCCTCTAATAAGCAATATGCCAGTAAGAGTTGACAAGTTTTTAATTTCCAAAGTCTTTGATCTAAGAGTATGGCATTCCTCTCCTCGGATCCCGTTTTGATCAGACAATAAATGCAAGGTTAGAATGCTTGAGAATTTCTGCAAATTAAAACAGCCTCAGTGAGATATACAAAAGATAAATGAGCAATCTGAGAGAACCTATGAGGATAAAGGTATGCTGAATTTCTTTTGAAAAATATACAAAAAAACTCCAAGTGACAAGATTGAGAAGAAGAAAGGATCTCTACTTTTGACCATATATTTTTTCCCGAACTACGGTACACAGTGGATTTTTATAACACACTGCAGGTATGAAAAGAATGGTTTACAATGTTTAACTCCACATATTTTTCTAACCCATCCTTTTCTCGAGGACAAGTAAAAGCCTAAGTATGGGGGTGTTTGTTGACGGTTCTTAAGTATCAATTTTAATCATCAAATAAATAAGGAAAAGGACCAATATACAAGCAACACCTAGAATTAGGGTTTGATCTGACAGAATTCCACGAGTTTTGCAGTTTATCTATTTGTGCAGGGGGTTATCAGGAAATATGGAAGAAAGGCCCACACGTCGGGATTACATAGAGATATTAACTTGTGCGCCAATTTTCCTCGGCCTAGAAGGTTCCAGAAGCCACACAATGAGAGGGAGGCCGAGCGGGCCCACAGGCAGGGCGCTCGCCCACCCCCCCGGGCGCACGCCCTCCTCTGCTGGCCAATCAGTACAAGTCTCGTGGATTATGCTCCATCGCCTCTGAGGATCAAGGAAAACCATTCAATCAAGGTCGGTTTAATCCGACGGCCCAGATTCATTTGAGAGGGCTATATAAGCAGGGCCCCTGACCCCTGGAGAAATCAATCCCCATTATTCATTAGCATATTTTCTAGAGAGGATTTAGAGAGAGAGGTTCCTTTAGAGTTCCAACCTCATAGGGCTTAGCATCCAATGTGAGAGTAGAATTAGTTCTACTATATTGAGAGAGATAGAGTGGAGGTGTAGATCGGAGGAAGCCCGGCCTGTCGGTGTCTACTCTGAAGTTGTACCTGCGGGATCAAGTCTCTTAACCCGAGGCTTGCTCATAGGATTCTTTAGTATTTCGACTTCTAAATTCTAGTAAGTTCTTTGTTTTATTGTTCTTTAGTTTCTGAGTTTACTTTGATCTCTTCGCGTAGAGTTTAGAGTAATCATCTCTAGTGTAAACGTGGTGTTTGGGCTAGGATACTCATAGATATCCCCTGTCTAGCCGGACCGCGGTAGTAGCAAGGAACGTGACATTTTCGAGTTAATTTTGCAGCCCATAATCCCGTTAGCAGGATCGATAGGGTTTATAGGTGCGGTTCGAACATCCTCTGTAGTGTCTAGATTCTGTGAGCCTCCCCAACAGAACAGTAGATCATCCTTACCAAAGTTAGAACGAGACTACAGTTGCAGTCTTCTCTATACATCGCTCACATCGAATCACATTCTTTGTAGCCTAAAGGGTAGTAGCAATAGATTTGGTTAGTCAGATGCACGCTTTCTCCCAGTGGTAAAAGTATAAATATGATACTCTGGATAACCTCCCGGGTGAAGTGCTTACCGATATACGTGCACTTGCGGATCATTTCCTGATGACGTTACCAAATATCAACAAGCATTTTTGGCGCCGTTGCCGGAGAGAAAGATGGTTTGCTGAGATAACTTTAAGTCTTGCTATTATCTGATATTATACTTTTATACTTTTATTCTTTTATCTTTTTATTTTTTCCATCTTTGTGGATAACTCAAATTCCACACCTATTCTTGAATTTTTTGCACCTTCGGAGACCAGCCATAGACCATGGGAGTCATCATGATCTGTGTCCGGAGTTGATTGCAATAGGTCAAAACCAACCCTTTTCTATAGCTGAGGTCCTCTCATTTAATCAAAAAGATAATGAACTTTTAGCTACACCAAGGGAATCTGTTAATCTTTCTATAAATTCTGGTCTAAACCTAGCCCTACAAGACCATGTTTTTCCTCGATATTTTCACATTGGTCTTAATCATATACCCATAGGTAGAGTTTTTCTTTCTTTATCTGTTAGTAGAGCAAGGTATGTCTTCATTCATGGACATCCTTCTTGTACTAGCCTTCATAGAAAAATCTTAGAGATAGAGAATGAATCATCTCCCAGACGAGGAAAGGAAGTTTCAATAGCCAATTTCCAAATATTTCAATCCCATGATTCGGCTATCCAACCCATCCTTGAGCTTAATAATTTCTACTATGCTCTTTGTCTTGAACCTCGCGATAATCCTATGAATCTCTCTAGACATCCCACGCATAAGAGTCACCAAGACCACAAGGAGGATCGAGAAGAGCAACATCAATGGCTAGAGGGCATTAAAAATCCATGTGCTATCACCATTGAATGGATGGATAAAACAAACTTGAGAGACAATCCTAGAGGAATTTTCAGCATTCATAAAGAATCATCCTTGGAGTTTGAGAATGAGAGAAACAACAGTGAGCATGGAAGTTATTTCATAAATACCTCACCAAGTCCTTGCTCATATAAAACATCTCCCCAATCAATTGGTCTCTCCAACCTTACTACTACATTTGCGATCTCCAACCCCCTTTTTCTTTCTATTTATAAAAACTTTAAAGGGGTGGTTATCGATGTATATGTCTATAATAAATATTGCAGATATCGTTGAGTCGATCTTGATATAGGCACGCTTAGGTTGGTGTTGGAGGGGAAACCACTTCACCAACATAAATTGATGGTTTCCCAAGGACAAGCTTAGTGTCCTAAAACAAGCACTTATCAGATCGTAACATGAACTTCTAATTATTTGCAACATTGCCTTGTGTATTGAGCATATAAAGATAATTGTAGATCGGTGGAGTAAGAAGATCGGATGAATGAAAAGCACAAGGTATGTCCAACCAATCATCATGCAACATTGAATTAAATTCATCCAATCTTGAATTTTGCAAAATTCATGCTTGGGGGAGTATTTTGCATGAAAACATCCTTTGCCAAGTTGCTATGTTGGTTGTCCCTACCTTTGAGACATGCTTGATTTGTTAAATACTAATCACACTACTTCATCTCCACTTGAGAAGATCTCTATAAATGCCATCATGCTACCTATGTTTATCCTAGTAAGTGTTGGTTTGGAAGTACTGGACATACTTCCATTGGCATTTAAATTAAGTGTGGTGCTTAGGTTAAATAGCCTTCCTTAATCAGATTAGACATGGAGTCTAGTTTGTTTACTGAACTAAAAACTGCTTGAGTAGGCATTGGTATATTTTGTCGGACTAACCCCTGTAGGAAAACTTTCAATATCAACCTAGGAAGTCCTGAGATACAAACTCACATTGGAGACAAAGGAGATACATAAAGTTTTATGATTTGCACAAGGAAGACATAGCTCATTTATCATAGAGAGATGATCCATGGAACAAGACAAAGAGTGCCACAAACACGATTGTTGACGGTCCTTAAGTATCAAATTTAATTATCAAATAAACAAAGAAAAGGATCCAAATGAAATCAACATCTAGACTTAGGGTTTTAT